>NC_080671.1:116957795-117257795 GCF_030247195.1 Topomyia yanbarensis
ACGACGCCGGTCGTTGAGTGGAAAGCGTATGCTTCTCAATTGTTGTTCATGCAATATCAAAAAAGACTCCAGGACTAATGTATTAAATAACATAAAAACATTTAATGGCACCTTAGGATGCAGAGTTATCACGAACCCGTGCTCAAAACGATAGAGCAGATGAACTATCATCATATATGAAAAGCATTACATTATTGAATATTGCAGCAAGCATCAACAAGTACCTTACATTACTCACGATGGATCGTAAGGACCCTTTGGAATTCATATTGTCAGTGACCAATTATCTGGGCCATGTTTTAGTGCGATTTGATAAAGATTCTGGTCGTTATTGTGCTTTGAAGAAACGATATTCGATCGGATTGGGAAATGTTATTTTTCTTCTGACTCTGAATCTGGCGTACTTGTGGTATGTGGTGGCAACTATCGAAATAAGATTAGAGGTGTACGGGAAAGTATTCAGTTCCTTAACGATTATGGATAGTCAACTTTGTTTTTGTTGGTGCTATCTGATGATTTATCATGGATTGACGAAATCGAAGGACATGTCGAAGCTACTGAACTTGTTGTTAAAAGTTCGACGACGAATCGGAACGACGTTTGAGGTCACGAACTACACAAAGATTCTGTGGATTCTTAAATCGTGGATAATCTTGAGTGCGTTGTACAATTTTGTCTTCATAGTATCAGTTAGTTGGACAATACGAAAATTTGTTGATTTTAAGATAAGTATGGGAGTAGATTTAGCATTCGGCTTGTTACAATTCATCAGCGACATGTATTTGATACAATTCAACATTATTCTGTTGGTGATTCGCCAAGAACTGAACTATCTTAATATTACTATAGTGAATTTAACCCAATATATTCGCCGTAGAACAACGCTAGTTCTAATTGAGGTATATTTTGATGTGTTACTGATTATGAAGTTGCTGGTGAAGTCATTCGCGTTACCGATCATGTTTTGCGCGCTTTTGACATTCATTGAGGGAACAACACAGATATATCAGTTCTTTTGCTTAATGTCCGGCGGTGTGTTTTCGGCAGGTGCTCTACAAGAGTCCACAAGTTATATAATCTGGATTGGTCCGCTTTTGTCGAAGATATGCGTTGCCATGTGGCTGGCAAGCAACGTCAGTGATAAGGTGTGTATAATGAAGCCCATAAAACATGGAACGGTTATGTCTAGATTGGTTAAATTTTTGTTAACCTTCACCATACAATAAAATAATAAAATAATTAAAATACCTAATTATGGAACTGTTATTTCAACTTCGTCTCATCAACATCCGCCACTAACTTAGCGACAGGACTAAACAAGCGCAAACCCATAGTCTTGCGTTATGTCCCGCAAGAAAAATATAATCAGAACTATGTAGTATAATTGCTTGTAAGGATTGTAAATTTCATCATTTCAAGCAAATACGTGCCTCGTGAAAACCTACATTTTCCTTGAACTGTATATGAATTACACGCTCTATTAGTTAAATAGTGCCGCTGTTCTATTTCCGAATAATTCAAAAAGCGGCTTGCGATGGTACAATTAGATACAACAACAATCGAGCACACGTCACAGGATAATTATATAACAACAAAACAGCCCCGAAAATAGGTACGTACCAGCAAATTGAACCTGAAGGGCTTACAGCGAAATGTATCACACTGTCGTTTTGTAAACAGAATGGAGAAGGATCCTTTGAAAGTCATCCTGCTAGTGAACAAGTTTTTTGCCCATACTTTAGTGTCGTTTGACGATGCTTCCGGTAGATTTAAGTGTGCGAGTAAATGGTTTATCGTCCTTTTAAGTAACATTTTGTGTATCTCAGCGATGAATGTGTTATCCTACTGGTATCTCGCAAATACAACGTCGAAGAGACTTAAATGGAATGGACAAGTTCTAGGATGGCTGCTCGCAATGGACAGTCAACTGTGTATTTGCTGGTGTTATGTGATGGTACTAAACGGATGTTTGAAATCGAAAATCATCTTGAAATTTTTGAATTCATTTGTCACTGTTAGGCGAAAAATAAAAGCTACGTACGGTGGTCCGAAATACCGAAAGACGTTCTTGCTAATCGTATCATGCATCATAGCGAGTGTTTTATATAACATGCTGTTTGTGGGCAGTGCCAAACTGTTTCCAAGTTTTTCCCAAGATTGGACAGATTCGGGAAATGATATAATATTTGCTATAGTCGCCCTCATAACCGATGCGTATATGATACAGTTTAACGCGTTTCTTTTGGTACTGCGAGAGGAAATAATATTCATCAATCAATGCGCCGCTAGAACAGCTGGTCAGGTGAATGAGATGCGGCTACTGGCATTGATATATTTTGAATTGATATCCTTGATGCACATGTTAATTCAAGCGTTTGGTCTCCCGATAATATTCTGTTTGCTGTTGTTGTTCTTCGAGGGCACCGTACAGTTGTTTCAGCTGTATCGGTTGACCATTGATTTGGCAGGAAAAATGCGATTGGAAACCGTTATACTGGATGCCGCCGGTTACGCTGTTTGGCTATGGCCACTCGTAATTAAAGTGTGCCTAACGATGGCTTTAGCGAATGACGTCAGTCGGAGGGTGAGTATTCAAAAAATTGACCAAAAAGTTTAATTGACTTGATCGTTGAGACATTTAGGAAGAGACTTGCCTTCTGATTCTCTGCCCAAGATGAAACCATTGCTATTCAATTTCACATAGGTATGTTTCTGCCAGGTGATGTGGAGGACAAAATACCCCCAACTCTAGTTTTCCTATCTTGATCCAGAATGAAACTATGGCCATTTACATTTGAATGTTGTGAAATGTGATATACGAAACATTTGAATCTATTGCAATATAAGAGGAGGTACAAAAATAAAAGACACTATCGTCGATTTCAAGGAAGTCTATTGGAGTATATTATAGTTTATCTCCATTCCATAGACCAAGAGTTCTATAATTTGGTCTTTTAATTTAATTTAATATAATTTATAATTCATACTAATGCTGTTTATGAATAACTACGATTTTAAATACCTATAACATTTGGTTTATACAAAATTTGCTCTCAAAAATAAGTAAACCTAGTAATTGGGACTGGGAACTGAAGTTATTGCAATAAACCTGACTGGATTCTGTTGGAACCGCACAGCCAAGGATAGTTTCAATAACAACAAAACAAAATAGAAGTGCGGTATATTACTGCCCACTATTTCAAACCATTTAAAGTGCAATACGGAAAATATCTTCCCGAAAAAAGGAAAACAGAAAGAACTTCTTTCGTGGAATCTAAATACAACGCAGATTATTTGGTCCAGATTGGAGGTCAACATGGAACTCTATTGCATTAATTACAAGAGTAATTTCTTACAATCCGTGTTAGCTTTCAGTTTACCTTCTCATATTGCAGAATAGCAAATATAAATCGCTCCGCTATAGCATAAGCAAAAATTGACATTTTTGGAAGCAACGCTCAATCGAAAAGTGATTGGCTTCATAAACTTTATACTCAATGTGAACTTGATCGGCTGTTTATAGTTTACACATAAGAATTTTTTAAGTTGGTGTGTGAACATATATGTAAAATCTGTAATAGACACAATAAATTCAATAAAAATGCCAGTATCATCTTGTGCATCTTAAAGTCTGCATATATCTGTAAAGGTGAAAGGATCATCATTGCTGAAGAGCGCAAATTGATTCGATTTTGCGGTAGAAAGAGGTATTTCCAAGTTCTAAAAAAGTTTCTAAAAATTCGATTGGCCTTTAAAGTCAAGTCCTCTTATGTAATTGTGCAATTAGTACCTGTTTGATAATTTTTTGAAGATGCAAGATGACTTGGACATGTGCACATTCTGCAAAATGTTTATTAAGGTTTCATCTATAAAATCAAAATTTTCGAGTGTAAGGTGCTGAAAATGGCGTCCAAAATGGCGACTCCAACAAAAGGTGTTCTGAGAACCGACCGGATCTGCGGGCACGAAACAGGTATCAATTCGTCGTCTACCAGCAGAAAACCATAACAATCTTGAAGATTACATTCCATAGAGGCGCCCCAACCCAAAAACATGAAAAAAATTGCTATAGAAATAAAATGGCAGCCACTTGAAGATAAAGCATAATTTCTTCGCATGATTTTTTTCACTTTAGTCGTTTGTAAAAAGTCGTTAAAAAATATTACGATTTTGTAGGTTACAGCGCCGCAGTTTGTTGTCTTCATTGAGGTGAAGCTGATTGGAAACGAGAATGCCCGCAAATTCGAAAAATCTTGTGTCGAGAAAACGCGTGTCAAAGTGATCAGGCGTTTTAGTCTCACGATTCTCTCACTGAGAAAATGACAAAAAAGAGGTTTTGAATTTCATTGGGTCTTAGAAGCGATGCTTCTTGGAGGCACAATTTTAGCTTGCCTATTTGTGTAAGAATCAGAGAATTTATAGGTTTCTAAGGTCACTAAACACGAATTTAAGATTAGATTTGGAAAATTCAAAATGGAACTTTGTATGTATGAGTTTCTGGGATCGCTGAACATGAATTTGAGGTCAAATTTGACAAAGTCAAAATGACGGATCCAATACGGCGGACTAAACATGTGAAATATTTATTAATATCAAGAATTTTTGAAAATTAGGATATTTGGGGTCGCTGAACACAAATTTGAGATGAGATTTAAAAAAAAATTAATATCGGATCCAATACGGCGGCCAAAAATAATGAATAATGTTCATGAAATTTTGATCAAAATTATTAAGTTATTTTGAACAGATCCCCATGCAGAGTTAACATATTTGTCATAAAAATTGTATAGTACCGAAAATACCGGTACTGGCTTTTGTTCAGTACCGGTATTACGGTACTAAAAATCGGTCGGTATTCCCAGGATTTTCGGTACCGGCATTACCGGTACCACAACCCTTATAATGTACTGCTAACGTATAGAATTTTAGCCCAGACCGCAAATTTCACTGCGAAGAACAACATTCAACACGGCGTCGAATACGACAAATGTTCAAACTAAGATCAAGCTCAGCTCATATTAAAAGATTCATGTCGAAATGCGGAGAAGTGAATCCGAATAAGTTATGAGCAATACTTGGAAAAACGTTTTCATTGACAGTCCCAGCGGAAAACATTAATATAACTATGTTTTTTGCTAGTGTTATGTGATGGTGCGGAATGGATGTTTGCAATTGAAACCATGTTGAAATTTTTTTTAATTTACTACCGAAATACCGAGACACACTGTTACTGATAGCATCGTGCATCAAATCAAATGTATTGTAGAACATCCTGTTTGTGTGGAGTTCTACACCATATTTCCTACTTTTCGGTAGATTGGACTAATTCGGGAATAGATATAATAGTTGCCGTCATAACTGATGCATATCGATACGTCTCCCAACCTTTGAACGGAACGGATCGTTATATTTCACAGTGGTGTTCGGTGTGTAAATTCAGTGATTCAAGGTCATCCTTTGTTCGTTCGATAGCTGCCATTCTGCTGGTGCCGGCAGTAAATCCAGTACATTGTTTTCGCTGGTGCGGAACAATCGACGTTGTTTGCAGATAAGTTTTGCTTTATTTTTTTTCCTCGTTTGCTTTCTTTCCTTTTCCCTACTTTTACTCTACCTTGTAATCAAATAATAAGACACATTTCCGTTTATATAACGCTCTGCCCTCGTGCTTAAATGGCCGAGGGCGAAATACCATCTGATGTAATCATGGAAGTCCCTGATCCCCCTAATACTCGCATTGCTCCCCGTATAAAGCAGTACCCAGAAGGTTCCTCTGGGCCATGGGTGGTATATTTTCGGACCGGAGAGAAACCGGTTAATATATTAAAACTTTCTCGAGATCTGACTGCTAATTACCCGGCCGTAACTCAGATAACACGTGTTCGGGCAAACAAGATACGTGTTCTAGTGAGTGATCTCGGCCAGGCAAACGCGATTGCTTGCTGTGAGCGCTTTACGCGGGAATTTAAAGCGTACGTGCCTTGTGTGGCCTGTGAAATCGATGGGGTAGTGTCCGAACCGGGCCTGAAATGCGAAGAACTGTTGGAGCACGGGGTTGGCTGCTTTAAGGACCCCTCTCTTGAACAGATTAAGATCTTAGAATGCAAACAATTGTATACCGCAAACACCGAGGGAGGTAAGACTACCTACTCTCTATCAGGCTCGATTCGGGTGACATTCGCCGGGTCCTCTCTTCCCAACTACATCCTCCTTGACAAGGTTCGCCTACCAGTTCGCCTGTTCGTACCGCGGGTCATGAACTGCAGCAATTGCAAGCAGTTGGGCCACACAGCCACATATTGTGGAAATAAGAAACGATGCGGCAAATGCGAAGGAGAGCATGAGGATGACTCTTGCGACAAAGAAACTGAAAAGTGTATTTGCTGCGGGGGCCCTTCACATGCTCTTAAATCATGTCCTGCGTACAAGCAGCGCGGGGATAAAATTAAGCGCTCCCTTAAGGAACGCTCAAGGCGTTCTTATGCAGAAATGCTAAAGAATGCTTCGCCATCTGTCCTGTCCGAAAATCCCTATGCTGGTTTGGCTAACGTTGAGCAAGAATCTGACGACCCACGAGAGGGAACATCTTTGGTTAACCCAGGAGAATCCAGGAAGAGGAGAAATCCAGCCTCCCCTACATTGCCTCGTAAGGGTGCCAAGGTGTCGTCCACTCAGAGTGCGCCATCTACAACCAATAAATCCAACGGAAGTGATGCTCAAAAGCCGAAGCAATTTGCTCCAGGACTTGGAAATATTAATTCTAACAAGGAGTACCCACCACTTCCAGGGACACCAAAAACCCCAAGTGTCCCCTTTTTTCAAACAGATACTCAGTCCAGTAGCGGACTAATGAAATTTTCTGACATAGTGGACTTAATTTTCACAGCTTTCAATGTTACTGATCCTCTTAAAAGCCTTCTGATACGTTTTCTCCCTATAGTGCAAACATTTTTGAAGCAATTGACTACTAAATGGCCCCTCCTTGCAGCGATCGTATCCTTCGATGGCTAAGTCATCGAACGAGGTCACCGATTCGATCACTGTTCTACAGTGGAACAGCAGAAGTATCCTCCCGAAAATCGATTCCTTTAAATTTTTACTAAATAGTTTAAAATGTGATGCTTTCGCATTATGTGAAACTTGGTTAACTTCCGATATAAATCTCAACTTCCACGACTTTAATATAATTCGTCTGGATCGAGAAAACCCCTATGGAGGAGTACTTTTGGGGATCAAAAAGTGCTATTCTTTCAACCGAATTAACCTCCCTTCGACACCAGGCATTGAAATTGTCGCTTGTCAAGTTTTAATCAAAGGTAAAGACCTTTGCATTGCTTCCATCTACATTCCTCCTAGAGCCTCGGTAGGGCACCGAACGCTTTGTAATATCACGGAATCCTTACCGGCACCGCGGCTAGTTCTGGGAGACTTTAACTCGCACGGTACGGTATGGGGCTGTCTTCATGATGATAATAGATCAACATTAATCCAAGATCTTTGCGATAATTTCAACATGACCATCTTAAACACGGGAGAAATGACGCGGATTCCTACACCATCAGCACGCGCAAGCGCGTTGGATTTGTCGCTTTGCTCGACATCGCTACAGTTAGATTGCATGTGGAAGGTGATCCCTGATCCCCACGGCAGCGATCATTTGCCTATCGTGATTTCAATTGCTAACGGTTCAAGACCATCGGAAACAATCAATGTCTCATATGACCTCACACGGAACATTGATTGGAAGAGTTACGCGACCGCGATATCCGTTAAAATCGAATCCACTCAAGAACTTCCTCCGGAGGAAGAGTACAGGTTTTTGGCTGGCTTGATTCTCGACAGTGCGAATCAAGCTCAGACTAAACCAGTACCCAGCGCGAATACCCATGGACGGTCTCCCACCCTGTGGTGGGATAAAGAGTGCTCAGAGCTGTACGCGGAAAAGTCCACTGCATATAAGGCCTTCCGGGAAGACGGGTTACCCGCTAGCTATCAACAGTACGCGTCGTTAGAAAGGCGAATGAAGAGTCTAATGAAAGCCAAAAAACGCAGTTATTGGCGCCGGTTCGTCGACGGGTTAACGAGAGAAACAACGATGAGCACTCTTTGGGGTACGGCTCGACGTATGCGTAACCGTAATAGTACCAACGAGAACGTGGAATATTCAAACCGTTGGATATTCGCTTTCGCCAAGAAGATCTGTCCGGACTCTGTCCCGGTACAGAAAACGTGCCGCGCCGCGTCTCCTCACGATACCGCGAACGAAACACCGTTTTCGATGGTGGAGTTCTCACTTGCTCTCTTATCGTGCAACAATAACGCCCCAGGGTTAGACAGAATTAAATTCAACTTGCTGAAGAATCTGCCTGACACTGCAAAAAGGCGCTTGTTGAATTTATTTAACAAGTTTCTTGAGGGTAACATTGTCCCTTATGAATGGAGACAAGTGAAGGTCATCGCCATCCAAAAACCAGGAAAACCAGCCTCCGACCACAACTCGTATCGGCCGATTGCAATGCTGTCCTGTATTCGGAAGTTATTCGAGAAAATGATCTTGTTTCGCCTCGACAATTGGGTTGAAGCAAATGGCTTACTGTCAGATACACAATTTGGCTTCCGCAAAGGCAAAGGGACGAACGATTGCCTTGCGTTGCTTTCTACAGAAATCCAAATGGCCTATGCTAACAAAGAGCAGATGGCATCAGTCTTCTTGGATATTAAGGGGGCTTTTGACTCAGTTTCTATCAACATTCTGTCAGAGAAGCTGCACCAGCATGGTCTTTCGCCAATTTTAAATAACTTTTTGCTAAACCTGTTGTCTGAAAAGCACATGCACTTTTCGCATGGCGATTTAACAACATCGCGATTTAGCTACATGGGTCTTCCCCAGGGCTCATGTCTAAGTCCCCTGCTCTACAATTTCTACGTGAATGACATTGACGATTGTCTTGCCAATTCATGCACGCTAAGGCAACTTGCAGACGACGGGGTGGTCTCTGTTACAGGGCCCAAAGCTGCCGACTTGCAAGGACCATTACAAAATACCTTGGACAATTTGTCTGCTTGGGCTCTTCAGCTGGGTATTGAGTTCTCCACGGAGAAAACTGAGTTGGTTGTTTTTTCTAGGAAGCGTGAGCCGGCGCAACTCCAGCTTTTATTAATGGGTGCAACGATCAACCAGGTTTTCACATTTAAATATCTCGGGGTCTGGTTCGACTCTAAAGGTACCTGGGGATGTCACATTAGGTATCTGAAACAGAAATGCCAACAAAGGATCAATTTTCTACGAACAATAACTGGAACATGGTGGGGTGCTCACCCAGGAGACCTGATCAGGTTGTACCAAACAACGATATTGTCGGTGATGGAGTACGGGTGTTTCTGTTTCCGCTCCGCTGCGAACATACACTTCATCAAACTGGAGAGAATCCAGTACCGTTGCTTGCGCATTGCCTTGGGTTGCATGCACTCGACCCATACGATGAGTCTCGAAGTGCTGGCGGGCGTTCTTCCGCTAAAAAATCGATTTTGGGAACTCTCATATCGATTGCTCATCCGATGCGACATTCTGAACCCGTTGGTAATTCAATACTTCGAGAGGCTCGTCGAGCTTAATTCTCAAACCCGTTTTATGTCCTTGTACTTCGACTACATGGCACAGAACATCAATCCTTCTTCGTACAATCCCAACCGTGTCCGTTTCCTAGATACTTCTGATTCTACTGTATTCTTCGACACATCCATGAAGGAAGAGATTCGTGGAATCCCGGACCATATACGCCCGCAGGTGATCCCCAATATATTTTATAATAAATTCCGAGAAGTCGACTGCGACAAAATGTTTTACACTGACGGATCAAATCTCGATGGGTCCACTGGCTTCGGTATCTTCAACAATACTATCACCGCTTCATTCAAGCTCAATGATCCCGCTTCAGTTTACGTCGCAGAGTTAGCTGCAATTCAGTACACCCTTGGGATCATCGACACTCTGCCCACAGATCACTACTTCATCGTTTCGGACAGCCTCAGCTCTATCGAGGCTCTTCGTGCGGTGAAGCCAAAAAAGCAACTTCCGTATTTTCTGGGGATGATACAGGAGTCCTTGTGTACGTTATCTGAAAAATCTTATCAGATTACCTTTGTTTGGGTCCCCTCTCATTGTTCTATCCCGGGCAATGAAAAGGCCGACTCATTAGCAAAGGCGGGCGCATTAAATGGTGACATATACGAAAGACCAATCTGCTTCAACGAATTTTTTAGTATTTGTCGTCAGAGGACGCTCAACAGTTGGCAAACCTCGTGGAGCAATGGGGAACTTGGACGATGGCTACATTCGATTATCCCAAAGGTATCAACGAAGCCTTGGTTCGGGGGGATGGATGTGGGTCGGGATTTTATTCGTGTAATGTCCCGACTTATGTCCAATCACTACACCATGGATGCGCATTTGCGGCGTATTGGGCTTGCGGAGAGTAGTCTGTGCGCTTGTGACGAGGGCTATCACGACATCGAACACGTTGTCTGGGTATGCGCCGGGTATTGTGACGCCAGGTCTCAGTTAAAGGAATCCCTTCGGGCCCGAGGTAGACCACCCAATGTACCAGTCCGAGATATGCTGGCAACTCGTGATTTCCCCTATATGTCCCTTATTTATACCTTCATAAAAACGATAAATATCCCAATTTAGCCCCTCTCTTTTATTTCTCGTTCTTAGAGTTTCCTCCTGCCTTGTGGAACCGATCAGCTCCAGAGTGCCACTATGTAACCGCCATCGCCCTTACCACTACGCCTGCATAGAAGGAAACTGAAGCGAGAGCGACTCGAGGTCCGATGAGTTTTGAAGGATTCCCCGCGGGTCCGAAGAATACCATCCGCCAATCCGGTACTCGACGACTTACTAGACTGAGGCGCAAATTTGTTTCGCTGATCCCCCTTCCCCCCCGTTCGAGCGAAAGTTGCAAGTTTTGCTCTTCTTTCCCTGTCTCTCCCCTGTCCTTGATACAACTGCTGCTACACTGATGCGGAAATAAGCCACCCTCTGAATATCTTGACCAAGCATAAGTTTTTAGTTAAAAAATTCAAATTAGTATTCTGTATTCCTAGTTTTAAGATAGCTATAATTTTTACTCTTTATTGAAACTCTTGTCCTCCATCTTGTAAATAGAATTGAATCCCTAGTTTTAAGATTTCTGTGAAGTTTGTCATAAATATTTTTCTTTTAGCCCTCTCTTGTATATTGAATCTTATTTCTAGTCTTAAGATAGCTGTAAACTTTTTTTTCCTTTGTAAAAAAAATATTTCAACATTGTAACCTCCTAGTTTTAAGATATCCAAAATGTAAAAACATAAGCATTTGGCACCGCCAAGCTAACGCATTTGTGCCTATCAAATAAACGAAATGAATAAAAAAAAAAATAACTGATGCATATATGAATGAACGACATTAACTATAAACAAATAACACTGTGCACCTGCCTTGGTTTTTTCGAACTCACACAAGACACATTTTCAACCAAATCTATATGAATTGGTACTTAAATTGTTTGTTAGAGTGTAAATTTTCAGTTTCTGGTAAATATTACCGTTTTCACCTTATTGGTTTGTGCAAATCGGTGCCGAATGGGGTCATGTATACTACTGTACCCCCGGAATCGGTATCGGAATCGTAATCCGGGACATACAAGATCGGTCGTATCATGTACAAATTGAATATATACATTCTCATTTTTGTTTTGTTTGTGTTTATTATTAGTATTCTGTCAATAAACCTGTGATTTATAATGACGGTTCTGCATACATCTATGGATGCCAAACATGCCTCCATTCGGCACCGATTCCCACTGACCAACGGTAATATTTACCAGAAACTGAAAATTGAAACTTTAACAAACAATTTAAGTACCAGACCATATAGATTTGGTTAAAAATGTGTTTTAAAACTGAGTTCGAAATCGGGGTTAATATGACCCGCTAACATCTTATTATTCGTAATTTTTTTGTACAGCCCTTCAGGAATGAGCGAATATTTTGAACTCTATTGAAAATCGTTGCTCTCCATGAAAGAGAAAAAGTCAAGAGATTCTAAACTTCTAGGTGCAAAACTTAAAAAGTTATCGCATTTTGAAAGTTCATTTGGGGTCATATTGACCCCAACACCTAAAGAAGGTTAAGTGCTATATCTGTAACCAGGCGGCACATCATAGCCGGAAAGCCATGCGCCGAAGTCGCTAAGATATCTGCAACAGCCTACTATAATCAATACCAATAAACCGCTTTCGACGTACCCTGCTAAAACACTATTAAACGGTCAATCAATAACTGAAGTATTTTGTAGCTCGAAAGCAACTCTCAGTACTAACAGCGCAGCAACAACGATGGCACCTAGTGCCTCCAAATCAACAACCCGCAACACCACTAAAGAAGCAAACGAATATACATTGGTGGCTCGTAAGAACAAAAACAAACAAGAACTACCAACCGTGTCGTAAAGTGTTCTATCGGAAGATAGCATACGGGTAGTCAGAGAGCTGAAACGATGTATTTTAATGGAAGATGAGATCTATGTAAAATTCAATACCTGTTCATTGCCAGATCCACATTTTTATAATACTGTGTTAGGGGAGGTGGTTTTCAGATGACGTTAGATCAATCAGGAGGTGAAAATCAGTAAAAAGGTAATCAATAGGAATGCATCCGAAAAGCACAATCAATAGGAATGCATCCGAAAACGGCTTATACCTATGTATCAAAAGCATGATACAACCCGATTGTTTTGCCAGATCTAGCATTCGCTCTATATGAGTCGATAACTCGATCTGTGCACTAATGATTTATTCGTTTCTCTACTGCTCCAAGTATGGGTACCTGTCGTACTACCATTATTTTTAACCGCGTTCGTATTAAGTTTCGCTTCTCGTTCAAAACTCTAATTTTAGTATATGCTCAATTAGTTCCCACAAAGCAAAGTATAGTGAAATTGCCTCAGTGTTAGTTGTCAATTTTAAATAAGTTTAGAAGGAGCCGTTCACCAAACAATATTCAACTCACTGTACCGCAGGAATATTGTCAGCGTTGTAACAAAAATATATTAATATTAATGGCATTTTCATATCTTCAGTGACAATCACCGGACTTAACACAGCGACATGCACATTTTGTGCTAATATGGAAAATAATTTAATGTAGCATTGTGGTCGTACTTTTTGTTTCGGGACTTGACCATCTATTTTGACATACTTCGCAGCTGATTATTGCCTACAACACAAATGCTGGCGCTAAGAATCGGATCAAATTAGGGACAGACATATGAAGACTGTGAGATAAGCCCCATTCCTAGACACAAGCACACCAAGGACCTAGATTGTACCATGCCCTTCATTGTTGAGTATTGCCTGTTTGTTTTGCTCAAATAATTTGTTAATACTGTGTAAATCGTATCTACCGAACGACTTCTATTTACTGATTACTTCAACGGCAAAACTTTTCGCTCGGGGAGGGCATAGTGCAGTTGGTAAGTGGATTGCTTGTACGCAGCTCATCTGGCTTCGATTCCCAATCCTCGCACATAGGGTTACATTTATTTCTAACCTGAAAAAAGTAGCGAATGACCGAAACGTTGAAACCTCTGCAAGAGAAACCAAAAAAATCAATGAAAATATCTTTCCTCTCGAAAGTTTTAAGGAATAATTCCAACATATTATTGTTCCATGAGTGGTTTTAATAACACATCCGAAAATTGACATGACAAATTTCGATTTTATTTTGAGCAACACAGATTGACTAACCATCCCGAAGCGACAAGGTTGGCCGGAACTTTATTTCTGCTTCCACCTTCTTTGCCATTTTGGGGTCCATCGCTTCACTTCTACCGTCATTTCCTTCCTTCGGTTTGAACATCAGACGCTCGTTGAAAGTTTTGAATAAACTTAGCATGGCAACAAACCTTGACGCATGAAAACGATAGACTTTAAAGCAGTTTTGCTAATATTTACTGCATTTTTAGAACTCACATGTTAAAAAGATGCAACCAAATTTGGAGGTACAGGGTGCGCCAGCTGGATACATGCTTTTTCAACATTGAACAACTCCGCAATTTTTTCTGTCGTTTATTATAAGCGAGGTTTAGATTTCAAAGTCGATTATGACTCCCATTTGATACACAAAAAGCAGCTCTTTTGCGGCCATTTTACATGGCATTGGACAGAATTTTGGGCTTAATCGCAGAAATTTCAGCTCGTATATTAGCTTTGAGTTCGTCAAGGCGGCTCTTAGGTTTACAAGAATAAACTTTACTTTTCAAGTAACCCCACAGAAAAAAGTCTGGTACCGTTAAATCCGGAGAACGAGGAGGCCATTCCAAATCACCATTTTTGAGACAACGCGTCCTGGAAATTTGCTCTACAAAAACTTGATTGTAGCGGCTGCGGTGTGGCAAGGTGCTCCGTCTTGTTGAAAATATTAGTTTTTCAGACCTTTTTTCTGCATTTGGGGACAGAAAAAGTGCGCAAAAATCTAACGGTAGCGTGCGCCGTCGATGGTCGTTCTCTCTTTGAAAAAATAAGGACCGATGATTGTTTTGGAGCACACTCCGGCCCAAACAGTTACTTTCTAGTCGTGCATTGGTGTTTGATGTATAACGTGTGGGTTCTGTGTGCCCCAAATTCGACAATTTTGTTTATTTACTCCGTCGGAAACGGTGAAGTGAGATTCGTCTTTGTTCCAAAAATCAGGCTCTGCATCATTCTTGCCACTAAAATGTAAAGCGCTACGATTTCAGCGCGTTCTTTTGGTGTAAATCGACTCAAAGCTAAAATGGCACTAAATGATGTTTCAGAATTGTGGTAACCTTTTAAAATCAACTGGAAAATGGCGAAGTTGTTCCATGTTGAAATAGGATATATCCAGATGGCATTAGTGCTTTCCACTAATAAACCTTTAACCATTCGTAGTGATTGGAAGTTTAATTTTCTATTTCAATTTCATGTATATATTCAACAAATTTCATTTACTTTTCCTGCGAAATATACTAGTTAACGAGATATATGTTTACGCAAAGCTGATACTTTAACATTGTCATACGAAATTGCATTCACAACAACCTGTTCGATAAATAGATCCTTCACTGTACTCTGAAAATAAGTTAGTAAAAATTACAGAGCTCCCCCTTAGAGATTGTAAAACCAGATACAGTAGCATTCGAGCACGTGTCACAGTATAATTATACGACAAACGACAACGTCCGGAATTGTACCACTGTCGTTGTGTAAACATGCTGGAGAAGGACCCTTTGAAAGTTATCCTGCCAATGACCAAATGTTTCGCCCATACTTTGGTGTCGTATGATAATGTTTCCGGTAGATTTCGGTGCGCGAAAAATCGTGTTTTTATCGTTTTGAGTAACACTTTAAGTCTGCTAGCACTAAATGCTCTCTATTTGTGGTATTCCGTTGAAACTATATCGAAAAGAATTGTGATGAATGGGCAAGTTCTGGGTTGGTTGCTCATTCTGGACAGTCAACTATGTTTCTGCTGGAGTTACGTAATGGTGTTGAATGGCTGCTTGAAGTCTAAAAGTATGCTGACATTTCTGAACACGTTAGTTAGTGTTCGGGGCAAAATCAAATCCATCTACGGTGGCCCAAAATACTCAAAAACATGTTTGCTGATAGAATCGTGCCTTGTAGTTAGTGTGTTGTACAATATCCTGTTTGTGTGCAGCTTCCAAATGTTGATTCCATATTTTTTGAACGCTTGGATCGGTGCGGGAATAGATTTGATGTTTGCGATAATCGCTGTCATAACCGATGCATACATCATACAGTTTAACACCTTTTTGATTATACTACGGGCGGAAATAGTGTTCGTCGGCAAATGTGCCACCAGAGAAGCTGGTAAGGCAAACGAGATGCAGCTCATGGAAGAAATATATTTTGATTTGTTATCCCTGATGCAAATGTTGATGCAAGCATTTGTTCTGCCAATAATGTTCTGTTTGTTACTGTTGGTATTCGAAGGAACGGTACAGTTACTCCAGCTGTTCCATCTGACGATAGATTCTGCGGGTAAATTTCAACCCGAAACCGTCGTACTGGAATCCGCAAGTTACGCCATTTGGCTGTGGCCACTCATAATTAAAGTATGCGTTACGATGGCTCTAGCGAATGACATCAGTAGGAAGGTAAGTTTGCTAATAGGGGCATGTAACATAGGGAACATAAATGGATATAAATGGAACCTAGGGGTTCGAAAGAGGTAGAACATGAAACAATCTATTATTTTGTATGTTTGCAGAATGCAACATTTATTTAAAAATATGGTTTGAAAACAATCGTATTTTCCACGGTCTTGAATTTTACCGATTTTGAAGGAACTTCCCTGAAGTTTGGAAGGCTTTCCAGATTGACTAGGCATTAGTTTGACTACCTTGAATATTATAGTTCTGAGCTGAGTTTCTGGACTTTCCAGAAACGACAAGTTTGGTGCGAATTAATCTGTCACCAATTGAGTTATTTCCCCATAAATCAATACAGTATCCCAAAAATAGCTTCACTTTGCTAGTACATAATTACTTAAATTAAAAAAATTAAAAAATTAAAAACTAACCGCTTGTAACAGTCCCACGTCATTTGGATTGAAACCAATTACTCAATAGTTTAACACAGTCATTAGTCTTTCCAATGACTTCAAAACTACTACAATCGGCCGAGTATTTCGTGGTTATGGAGATATCGCCATTTTAAATTTCGAAATAATTAAAATTTTTGTTAGAAATGTATTCAACATATATCCTCGACAACACTTGTTTCAACAACATGTTTAAAATTGATTTTCATCCAATTACCTTAAAATTTTGAGATATTTTTTTAGAAAGCTTGGAGAAAAATAAAATAGATATTTGCAAAGGAATTCAGGACATTGATTTTTCGGTTCGTAATTTCACGAATTAATTGTTTTTGTCGAAACGAAATTCCAAATGTTCCGAAAACTATCTCCATTGCAATAAAATTTCAGTTCATTCAAACGAAACTGAATGAACGCCGCCAATCAGTTGGCAATGCAACATGCATATTCATTGCTTTTGAACTGATGTTTAGTTCATGGCTCTTCATTCACCGTTGTTTTCAAATGAGTCTTAGAGAATATTCAACCTCCGTTTGATTCCGTCAGCTCAAAAGATACAGATTTCAATTGACCCAGTGAAAAGCAGTCAAATGATATTCAGGTAGACAGCCGAAATTCGAAATCTTTTGAAAGGACCTGGTCAGTAGGAAATGGAAATTGTCCATTGAGCCCATTTTGAAATCTAAGATCCCTAGCAAACGAACAGCCCATAATACCTCCATGTTCATGGTCCAGATTCACCCCCACTATATGGTATTTTGATAGTGTTTGTAACGGGATCAACCCTTGAAAACTCCAACACCATGGTCCGGTAGATCCATGTTTTCATGGCTGTGATATTTGAAACGGATTATATACATGGTCTTTTTAAAGGGGGGGGGGGTAGGTAAGGGTTTCAGCGTTAAAAAAATCAGTTTTTTTTGCAATTTTTTCAGAAGCGAATTGATCAAAACTTTTGTACAATATACTACATCATTTCAATAACATTCTGTAATTTTTTCATGCAAAAATATCTACAAGCGATTCGGTGGGGAAGCTTTTTGTGGAAAGTGTCTGAAAAAAAAACACGATTAGCGGTGTTAACTGCCATTCAAAAACTACTTGACCGATTTTCTACGAACCTGTCCACTGGAAAACAGACAGAGAAAGAATAAACGGTGAGAATGAACAAAACGGTGAAAATTCACCTTTATTGGAAACACTGAGAAAAGATATGTCCTCAAGCAGGAATCGAACCTCTCGTTCTTTAGTTGGGTGCGTTAACCACTCCGCCATCGAGGAACTGTTATGATGCCATCATGGCGGAGTGGTTAACGCACCCAACTAAAAACGGGGAGGTTCGATTCCTGCTTGAGGACATATCTTTTCTCAGTGTTTCCAATAAAGGTGAATTTTCACCTTTTCTTCATTCTCACCGTTCATTCTTTCTCTGTCTATTTTCCAGTGGACACGTTCGTAAAAAATCCATGAAAAAGGAAAAAACAAAGACTCACGTCCAAACAAGGAATATATAAATTCCATCAACGGCTGGATTTGTCGTTAGCATCTGCCGATAGGCTTTGAGGGCAGACATTAACATGCCCCTCTATAGCTCTTTCACTGCCAAAAGTCTGGCGGCGACTGAGTTAAGAAAGGGGGCAAACAGTGATAATAAATATCTCAAGCCTTGAGCGCAGTCCACTGCACCTAAAGATAGATAACGAGAGAGATTTGCCCCGATTGATGAGAGGGAGAGGTGACGATCTGCTTATAGGAGACATTTGGGGTCGATGGGTTAATTAGGAGGTACAGTAATGTTTCGATTATATCACTATGCGTTTATATCAATACTCGTTTATATCACCCTCGATTATATCACGGTTTTGTCTCGATTATATCACGCTTTTTGAAAAACAGGCAAGGCACACTACGTTTTGATCCAATTAAACCACGTGTTGTGTTCTAGCACTTTCAGGATTTTTTTTAGAATTGATTTGCTTATTTACATGTAGGGTAATGAGCCTATTATTGGGTTTCGGACTATTTCGTTAAGGGTTTATAAATGATGAGGTCGATCAAAAAGTCAAACTTTTTATTCTTTTATCCTAAATTATAAATTCTTAAGAAAGTATCTTAAATTTTTATAGAGGTTTAAGCAGTAAAAGCAAAGTTATAGCACTGCTCGTCTTATTCCTTTACGTGGGCGGAGTACGTGGCGCAAAACTTTAAACGTGAATAATCTCGAAATCATGTTTTACCAAAAACGTTGTTGTAATCACTAGGATTGTCGAAATATCTTTTGATCGATTCCAATTTTTGTTTTAAATTCTTCCTAACTCATTTGCCTTGTTCTAAAGCGGGTGCCTGGTGTACCGGATAAAAGAGCGACTTCTTTTTTATTCGCTTAATTGATAGTTATCCGCTGAAAAATCTAACAAAATAATGAGAAAAGCAAAATACGCAAGATAGGTATGCCGAGAATTGCATTTTCTCTTGAATTGATGTGAATTCTTTTCTTTTAGAAGGACAACATCAAGAATTGGAGATGCGACTATTTTTTTTTTTTTTTTGAATGTTGATACAACGAGGAATGAAGTCTCTTCGAATATATTCATTTTAATAGTCAAGATATTTGCCAAAAACTTTAACATGCGTGATAAAAAAGTTGCGTGATAAAAAATTATTCGCTGATGCCATACCATTTGACCCAATGCATTGAACAAAGATGGCAGGCGCTGCTCTTACTAACGGCTTCAAATAGGTAATAATAGAACCTATAAGAATCATGGCAAAAATAGGCTCATTACCCTACTATGATTAATTCTTTTTGATTAACTTTAACTTTTATGACTTTTTGTTTATAGAAATACATGGGTTAATGCTTAAATGTATTTTTTTGTTTTGTTTTAAATATATCACGCTTCAAATATATCACGCTAAAATACAGAACGACCGTGATATAATCGAAACATTACTGTATTGGAGGCTGCAGCGATGATCACGAAACTGTTGGGAACATGTGATGGCATCATCACAGTTCCTCGATGGCGGAGTGGTTAACGCACCCAACTGGAGACTGGGAGATCGCAGGTTTGATTTCTGCTTTAGGACATATCTTTTCTCAGTGTTTCCAATAAAGGTGAATTTTCACTGTTTCTTTTTTTTATTTCAAACTTTGCATACACATTAGGGTGGGGCATTGTTATATGGAAAAACGTAATTATAACCTAATCAACCGAGCACAGCACTTTTTTGGTTCCATTTGGGGTCCTAAACAACTGTGCAAAATTTGGGGTCGATTGGATTTGACCCGGCGTAGCGCATTGCATTTGAAATTTGTATGGAAATTAGTATGGGAAAACCTACTTTTTTGCATTATCAATTTTACAGACTACAATTCATCCTGCCGTATATCAACAAATAGTTAGAAGTGTAGTCCAGGATATGCTGAACAACTTTGCCGAAGGATGCATGGTGCTAGAGTGTCTCCACAACAAGTTATAGCTGTTCAAAGTTCGATAGATCGAATTAATTGCCAAAAATCATTTTCTTTGCCAACACTGCGGGTGTACCAATGATATTTCATATAGTATACCAAAATAACATATCATACTTTAGATTTACCACATTGATATGTTTGGATGAAACTATTCAAAAGCCTTAGCCCAATTTCATAGGCCTAGGTAGTTTCGCAATAGGGCGTAGTGAGGGGAGAGGGAGGGGGAGGCTTCAACATATATAAATTCTAACTGAAATGACTGTAATCTTGTCGAGTTGAAATGTTCAGATGAATTATTTTAAAACATTTGCACAATGTCCTATGCATAATAGTAACGATGAAACGAAACATACTGTATTCCTCTGCATTGACTTTATATCAATGGAAGTAAAGTTGCAGACTGAATCAACTGATGTCGAGTTGATATGTCAGAGGAATGCATTGATTATATTTCAGTTTAATATGCACTATGATTTGATAGGATGCTCTTTTCGATGTTGTTCGATCACCTAAAGTAAAAATTGCTATTGAACTGGGGCTCTTGTGGATTGTGTAAATGTTGTAAAATAATTCATCTGAACATTCCAACTCGAAAATATTTCAGTTTTTTCAGTTCAAATTTCCATATTTAAAAGTCTCCCCCCTCTCCCCCCACTACGCCCTATTGCTAAACTACCTATGCCCATGAAATTGAGCTAAGGCTTATGAATAATTCATCCAAACATACCAATGCGGTAAATCTAAAGTATATGATGTTATTTTGGTATGCTATAAAAAATATCATTGGTACATCCGCAGTGTTGGCAAAAAAATATTTTTGACAATTAATTCGATCTATCGAAGTTTGAACAGCTATAACTTGTTGTAGAGACATTCCAGCACCATGCATCCTTCGGCAAAGTTGTTCAGCATATCCTGGACTACACTTCTATGTAATTGCTGGTATACGGCAGGAAGAATTGTAGACTGTAAAATCGAAAATGCAAAAAAGTGCGTTTTCCCATACTAATTTCCATACAAATTTCAAACGCAATGCGCTACGCCGGGTCAAATCAAATCGACCCCAAATTTTGCACAGTTGTTTGGGACCCCAAATGGAACCAAAAAAGTGCTGTGCTGAAAAAACGATCATTTTGCCCCACCCTAATACACATTCTATGTTAAAAATACCTAATTCTTACGTTGAGGTTTCGGGATAGTTTTTCAACTAAGGGGGCTTTCTACTACTAAAACGGCGAAATTTCTCTTGAAACATAGCAATTCCGCCATTTTATTAGCAAAAAAAACCCTTGATTGAAAAATTATCTCAAAAACTCAACGTAGGGGTTGGGTATTTTTAACATAGAATGTGTATGCAAAGTTTGAAATGAATCGGTCAAGTAGGTTTTGAATGGCAGTTAACACCGCATATCGTGTTTTTCCAGAGACGTTCCACAAAAAGCTTCGTCACCGAGTCACTTTTAAATATTATTGCCTGAAAAAATTACAGGATGTTATTGAAATGATGTTGTTTAATGTACAAAAGTTTCGATCAATTCGCTTCAACCAACTTTCCAAAAAAATTGACAAAAAACTATTTTTTTACGCTGAAACCATTACTGTTTTGTGGTAACCGAAGGCACCACCATCAAAATAGCGGCAATCATCAATTTCGATCACATACTGATTACCACTTTTCATATGATACCCATATTGATAACACATTTCATTGTTTCATGGTGAACGGAAGTTGCCCTCTTGGTTTTAAAAATTTCCATCACCTTTCATATGACACACATATTGATGACCAATATTGGTCATCGTTTTTACTGTTTTCTGGTATCAAAAAGGCGTCAACCATAAATTTTCATCACCTACTGACTACCACCTGTTATGACACCCATATTGATAATGATTTAAACTGTTCTGTGGTAACTGGTAACATCTTGGTTTTCCAAAGGGCGCCAATCATCACTTTTCATCACCTACTGACGACCACCTTTCACATGACACCCTTATTTATTATGGTTTTAACGTTTTAGGGTAACCGGACGCAGCGATCTTGGTTTTCAAAATGACGTCAATCATCAATTTCCATCACCTACTGATAACCACCATTCATATGACACCCATATTAATGATGGTTTTGACTGTTTTGTGGTATCCGGAAACCGTTTTCTTGGTTTTAACAATAGCGTCAACCACCAACATATCCAAAAAAAAAAAAAAACATGATAAATAGCATAAAAATTACTTCTAAGTTGAGACAGTGCTGATGTGAAGTTGGTTTTCATTTGAAACTAAACAGGTTAAAAAGTCAAATGACCAGAAGCTGTTATTCAATTGGCAGTGAACTCTGAATGACTCAAATGGAGACGACAGCAGAAGTCAACTGATATACTGGCGGTATGCTTACAGTGAATGACTCGCAGTTTCACTTTCAGCGTACATTTTCATTTGCAATTGACATTTTTCCGTTCTATCACATTTTGAAAAATGTTAGTAAAAATAACTTTGAATTGAAATGACATTTAGATTCATATTTCATGATAAAATTTTCGTTTTGTCTGTTAATTAGTATGAAATTAAAGAACATGTTTGAAGTTATCGTTAGAAAAACATTTTGCTGATAGTTTCTCCATGATGCAATAACAGTTCAAATGTTTAACATTCGCTTTAGGCTTTTGTTGACAAAAAAATAAAAAATCAATAAGTGAGTTGTTTGTAATTACAATATTTATTATAAATATTTGTTGTTGTGGAAAATATCATGTTTTTTTTCACCGTATACTTTTTTGGGCAGAAGTATCCATTCTCTGTTACTCTTGGGAGTTTTGCTGTACCAAATACGGTAATGAATTTGTTTTAGTAAATGTTGCATGCAACAACTTCTACACCTTGAGTCAAAGCAATCTGATTGACTGTCGAAAATGTTTAGTTTTTCATGCCGGTGAAATTTGTAAATTTTCATCGAAATATAAGATGGTCGGCGACAATTTAAAAAAAATCGGACGAATCTTGGTGGAATTCCTTAAATCAAACAATCGTGATTTTATATTTTTTTATGTGGACCAAGTAAATAATTCAAATAGTTCCCACCTGCGCTGAAATGAGCAAGCGGGTATGAAAACAGATGCTAGGATACGGGTGTAAGTTTCAAGGTGTTCCCCAAAGCTGGGGATTTAATTTAAGAACCGTCAACTCCAGTGATTACTGGTGTCGAAAATAAAGAGCTGTAGGAAGAGTACACATATTTTCGGTTGCGGAGTTCAAATACACACACCGTACAGATCTTTGTCTAAATATGCCTGGCAGCTGCTGCTATTGTTTCTGACTCGGCGTTCGACGACGGGAGAATAAGCTACAATATACAATGCCTATTCAGTATATAAATTTTAAGACTCTAAACATATTTTAGGTCAAACCAATTGATTTTTCGAATGTTGTAACAAAAGATATTATAACCGCTAGAGGTCGCATGCCGCTGTTAACACTGATGGTTTATTATCTCGCTCTTACATATTCTAGGCCCATTAGTTGGACACATATTGCCCCGGGTACACACATGCCAAAGTAATGGAACACATGCTAGAGCGAGACCCCGTGTTTCAGTCCGTGAATGCATGGAGACAGTAGCGCTTTGCTCCCTCTAGTAGTTATAATCTTTTTCGTTGTAACCCCTTTAAAAAGCTATTCTATTCTATTTTCATCGAATTTCATTTGAATATCTAATGATTTCACACACGTGTTAACAAATAGTGGTTGAATGCATCCAAAATCAAGTGATAAAATGTTACAGGATTATACATAAGTATAAAATATTTAATTTGGAGATTTTTGCACACATTTTATAACTCAACAAAGAAGTAGTGCAGATAAGTAAGACCAATATTATGTCTTAATTATGTATTCGGTTTTTGTATTACGTTCTAATTGTTCGAGCATGTTATATTATAAAATTAAAATTTGCCTAGGAGACATTATCGTTTGAAACGAAGCTCAAAGCTGTTACACTATTGTCAAAAAATGAATGAAGAATCGAAAACACGGAAACAGTAAATAATACATCAAAACTGAATATAGCCACACATCTGCAAATCGATGCGTGAATAGTTCATTCACATAAACAAACATCATATTAACCAATTTGCCAGGAACAACTCATTTAGTGTCAGAACAAAAAATACCTTTAATAATGCAATGCCCAAAATTATAGGGCAAAGGAATGGAATGGAAACCACACATGAGAACCACATACATATATTTGAATATCAACTTGAATGTTGGCTAGTACATTGTATTGCATACGATGGATCGAGACGACCCTTTGGAATTCATATTGCTTGTGACCAATTATCTGGGACAGGTTTTAGTGCGATTCGATACAGATTCTGGTCGTTATTGTGTTTTAAAGAGACGATTCATGATCGTACTTGCGAACGTTCTTTTCCTAACGACGCTGAATCTAGCGTACTCGTGGTATGTGCTGACAATAATCGAGAAAAAAATCGAACTTAACGGGAAAGCATTCAGTATCTTGATGATTACGGATAGTCAACTTTGTTTCTGTTGGTGCTACGTGATGATTCATCATGGATATACGAAATCGAAGGACATGTCGAAGGTACTGAACATATTGGTGAAAGTTCGGCAGCGAATCGGATTGACGTTCGGGGAAACCAACAACAAGTACATTCGTCGGGCTGTTAAATCGTGGATAATTTTCAGTGCGTTCTACAATGTGTTTTTTACAACCGGTTTCTATTGGTCGACGTTAAAGTTTGATGACTTTTGGATAAGTACGGGAATAAATCTAATATTCAGCGTGCTGCAATTCATTAGCGACATGCATATGATTCAGTTCAATGCTATTCTGTTGGTGTTAGTCAAAGAACTGAAATTTGTTAACGATACTGTCGCGAATTCAGCATAGCACCGCCGACGTAGTACCTTGGTCGTTCTATTTAAAATATATTTTGATGTGTTATCGATGATGAAAATGTTGGTGAATTCATTTGCATTACCGATCATGATTTGTGCTCTGTTGACGTTCTTTGAAGGGACAGCACAGATGTATCAGCTATTTTGTATAGCCTCCGATCGTGTATTCTCGGCAATGAACCTGCAAGAGTCTGCAAGCTATATTATCTGGATTGGTCCGCTAATGTTGAAGATATGCGTTGCCATGTGGCTGGCAAGTCAAGTTCGTGAGCAGGTAAATGTTTGCTGATAAAGGTTGACCACAAAACATTCTAACATGAAAGTTTGGCTAGAGGAAAACTGAGAGTATTATCTGCTTATTTTTCAATCTATGGAGTGTACATTACTGTGTTTTATGAATAATGTAAGACAATTGTTTCAGTTTTTTCGTACCACTGCTAATTGCTCGAACTTGCGAAAAAGTGTTGTTAATGTTCAATGTTTTTCAAAGTATTCCAGTGATATACAATATATTCTACAGGAAAATGAAGTCAATCGTTCAGTAGGTCGTTTTTTCTGTTGAGTTATGTGTTAGAAGATTGAAATAGCGCGAGAAAAGTGTGATTTTGCATAGAGATTTATCGTCACAACTTAGCCATTGAAGTATGTGAACTAAGCCGGTTCGTTCCGTTTAGCGCCTATAGCGCCATCTGGACCTGAGTAGCTGACGCACGGATGGAGGAGTTTTCTTCACAGAAATCTCATGAATTTATTTAATCAGAGCTGATGAGATCGTTTCATGTTATTTTTCAATTCTCAAATATTTTCCTTTTGTAAATACGTGCCAGAATCAAAAATATCATTGTTCATTCTGAGGGTGGAACATATCGCAAATATTCAATTCATACGTGGATGTATTCGTGCGGGGTCTATTGTATATGAAGGCGGCCTCAGAATGTACGTGTAGGAACAGGCATACTTGAAATGGGTCGTTGGATGTACAGTAGAGCTATCACCTTTCATTTCCAGGGCTAAACATGTGTACATCTATCGATGAGAACAAATATATCATTACATAGATGCAGACAAGTTTCTTCCATAAAAGCACGGCTGATCAGCGGGAGATGGATTGTATATACACACATTGCTAATTGCTCGAACTTGTTCCAGAACACGACAGAAATCCGACACTAATTTAGTGCCAGGACGAAGATAGCACCGGACTGACGCTTATAGGTTTTGTTCCCTTCCCGCGCAAATATGCGTTTAAACAATTTTCTCCTTAGTGACAGACGGCATCTGCATTAAGCTACAGATGTTACGTTTATGACGATACCTTTTTAGTTCCGGTAACTCGTCATAATACATGAAAAAACTCTCCCTCTTATCAGAAGTTTCCGTAGTTATATCTTCGATGGCTTCAAGAATATAGTCGTTAAACTGAATAATATATGAGATAATCGGTATAGAAGTAGCAATATTCTTATATACTTTGAATGAATAATAAAACACTTCATTCTTTATTTCATGAGCTGTTCTTTAAGGCATATAATTTCTGTTTGAACAATTGCACCATGAGTGTATGTAAGAGCTAATCTACATGCATCATTCATAACTTGACACAAATGAGATTGATTTTAAACAAGAGTGTTTAAGTCATGTGCAATTTATCGGTTGTACGTCGAGAAATTTACGCAGGTTGAGTTACCACATGCCAAGTATTCGGTCTGCTTCTTATATGTGAGCAAAAATTTCGGCAAATGTATACAGCAGAATGAAATGTTGGTTGAGTTTAATCAGCTTCCAGAGTAATTCTACAACATCAAATGAAGTGCAAAAATTCACACTCCTACCACCTGAGGCAATCTTCGCCAAAAAATAAGTCCCGTTAAGTAATACATGATAATTTATGCCTAACGTCCATGATGCCAATCGTCCATTAATCGTAACGTCCATTATGCCTAACTTACGTATGCCTAATGAGGTATACCATTTATTGTCATCGTGGCTTTAATTAACTGTCCGCTACTTCTAATTCCACTCAACTGAATTACTTTTACATACTCCGTAAATTATTTAGTTAATAGACTACTGCACTAACTAACGTTAATACCCTTATGTATTTCTGGTGACAGTTCCCTACAGTTTAGGCTAAAATCAATTATTCAATCTGTCAATCATTACGATTTTAGCTTTCTATTATCCGATTTTCCTGGTTATGCTACATGAATAACTGTTTATGCCCAGTACTATCCGGAGCATACCACGAGAATGTTTAGCTCACGCGATTGTATAGGGTTCGCGTTAACATGGACTAATGCAACCGGTGTCACATCGATATCATACGATAAACGCGAAAAAATATTCAAATCTTGCAAATATTTTAAACTTTGTACAATAGTATACGGCTGTTTTGTTGTTTACGTTACCGTTATGACGATTTATGCGGTGTATAACACACTTTCTAATCACGAATACATTGAAAATCCGTTATTGGCGTACATTGATTTCGCTGATGCTGCACTATGCACCATCTGGGCTATAATAAATTTATCTAGCAGCGTATCTAAGAAACGTTCAACTCTCAAACTAGTTAATCAGCTGTTGGTTGTGGAAGAAAGTGTTCGAAAATATACACACAAAATGTACAATTACAAAAGCGTTCAACGTACTTTGCAGTTTTTCATAGTCATATCTATACTGAACATATTTATGAGTGCCTCATCAGTGGTAGTGTACATTGCAGATTCAAAAGAAATCAATTTCATTACCATAATCAGTTATCTTGAAAGCCCCATAGAATTGTGGGTTTGTGATATTTACCTCATATTCTATTCAACGCTGGCATGGATTATTAAAACACACTTATCAGCTCTCGCAGATTATGTACAGACAAACACCTATATCGACAGCGATAATCGCACACAATCAGATAGCTTGTACCTAATTCAAAATCTATACAACTTGATTCGCGCACACTGCAAATGTTTCCAAACTCCAATGCTGGCGCTCATTCTGCTGTGCTTTGGCGAAGGAACCTTAATGGGGTATTACGTTGTACATTCCGTAGTGTTGAGTTTCTTCATTGACGATTTCAAACCGCTCAACACACATTACGTCACATCAGCTGCTCTTTGGATGGTTCTTACACATTTCCGCATGGCGATGATGATTTTTGTGTTATCAAGGACTACGTGACAGGTACGTAAAAGTTACTGAGGCACAGAGCGATTGTGACTATCGGGGCTTATAATGTACGTTCGAAATTGTGTTTTTTCGGTTGTAATTGAACATATAACGATCGTCAGTTCAATTTTAATTGGTACACAAAGGAGTATCTGGGCTTTAGATATTTGATTTTTCACTCCTCTGTCAAAGTATAACTTATTGTAGAATTCAGATAAAGTAGTGTTTTCAATCGGTAGTACTTACTAGGGCATCGCAAAAAAAATTCTGCTCTATGCCCCCCTCCCCTCTTTATATTGCGACAAATGTCAAAGTAAGCTGAGAGTCCAAATTTCACAATTTGGGCAATTTTAGACCATCGCCCACTTCGCTTGAAGTTTTTGACACTGGCACTATACTGCCCAATAAAGCATAAGAGTCCCATATGGATTTTTGTCAAGAATGAGTTATCTGTTGGATTGTATTCCGTATCACCACTGAATCACAATGCACAAATAAGATTAAGGTTTGTTTAGAAAATATTGAAAAAATATCAAAAAATGGTTGTCCCATCCATAAGGCTCAATGAAAATGTAAATTTTGAACAACTTTTTTCTCGGGTTGCTATTCTTCAATATGGGACTCTTATGCGTTTATGGGCAGTATAGGAAAGAATAAGGAAAAATCCACCTAACAGTGAGATGAGACATATCTTACACTTTAACATTGGATCATCCATTAGTTTGCAGAACTCTTGTAAAGTATGCACCTAACTAGAGGTGGGATGAACACAAACCTTGAATAAACAGAATAAATTATAGAAAATGAGCAAAACAAAGATGAGTAGAATAATTAATATAAATCAGATTATTAAAATAAATCAATCAAATTAGTTCAGCTCAATAAACGAAAAATTAAAAAATATTCAAAAAGTCATGAAAAAATTAGAATAAATGAGAGAGTCAAACTAACAAATTGAATAAAATGAATAAGGTGAATAATTGAACAAAATTATTAAGATTAATAAAATAAAGCACCCAAATAAAATCTATAGAAACAATTAATTAACTGTAACCGAATAAAATGAGAACAACGAATGAAATTAATAAAATAAATAAAACGAATATCTAATATGAATATGATGGATTAAGTGAATAAAATGAAACAATTAAAAAAATAATACATTGGATAAAATAAACAAAACGAATAAGATGAATGAAATAAAAAATGAATGAAAACAATAAAATGAATAAAAAGAATAAATAAAATAAATAAAATGACTCGAATGAATAAAATGAATAAAGCGAATTGAATGAGCAAATGAATAGAATGATTAAAATGAATAATGCCCTAAAGTTCTAGCATTTAATATATTTTTTCCGCCATATTTTCCCATAGTAGCAAAATCAAAAACTTCAAGCGAAGTGGGCGGGAGTGTAAAATTGTCCAAATGATATGAAATTGGCATCTGAGCTTACTTTATGACAATATGACAATAGACTTTGAGAATTCAAAAATGAGTGAATTTTTGCAGTGCATCAGTTGGTCGGTGTTAAGTCAGACCGGACTAAGTCGCAAAACATCGAAAAATGAGATAATGATAGCACTGGATCAAGAATTTCGTCAGTTACATTGAACTTTTGCCAGATTTTAAATATGTAACAATAAACAGGAATTATGGCAAAAATAATTTTCTTATTATAATGTAAAGGATGCTGCGATTCAAACTTTAAACTCGTTTTTCTCGAAATCAATATTTTGTCACTTAGTCCGGTCTGACTTAACACCGACCAGTTATCTTTCAGATAGAAAAAAGTAACCAAAAATTTTTGTGGGCCGATGAAAAAACATAGAAAGAAACAGTCTACACTATATTTCTCCTTAGTGGAGAAAAATTTGGGTAAAAACTATTATTCTCCATTAAGGAGAAAATTGTTTAAAACCACTTTTGCACGTTAAGATCGCAAAACCTATCACTATATTAGTGAGGGATTTACGTTTCGACTAGCTTAGTGACAGGACTAAGCTAGCAATGGATTCTCGCTAGCTCCAAAAACGAAAACACGATTTGTGTTTGCCTAAAAATAATGTTAAAAAAATCACCGCGAAGACGTTTTTGAAAAAACATGATTTCATGATAATCGCGTTTAAAGTGTCATGTATAAGCCACGCCTTCGTAAGACAGCAAAATGAAAAACACTACAAGTTTACTCCTGCTACTTGGATCTCTATAAAAATTGTAATAGCATTCTGAAGAACCAATAATTTAAGATAAAAGAATAAAAAATAGATTTTTTGACCGACCTCAACATATATAAACCCTTAATAGTATCGTTGAGATTTGAGACATTTGTGCAGAGGATTTTTCAACCACTTCGCTCAGATATACGAAAGGGCATTTCGGTAAGCTTTACGAGCCAACTTAAACGCCGAGCTGTCCATGGGCCTGCGATTCCTAGCTCTTCTGCATAGCCTCTTGAGTCTAAAGAGTTCGGTATTCCACCAAGGGTGTCCTCTAGAAGCACGCATAACTCGAACAAACCTCTTGGTATGCTGCTACTATGAGAGAGCTTGTTTTGCCTATTACCGTCTATCGTCGGACGATAACCATGAAACCTAGTCGCCAAGTCTTCTTCGTAGAGTTCTCAGTTCATAGATTTGGGATCACGATATGTGACGATATTTAGCGAGACGTTTAAATGATCGAAGACGATGAACTTATGATCAGATAACGACGGTTCGAGCTCGTTTAATACAAGCCAGTTTGCCAGCTCATGCGTAATACCGTCAGAGTAGAGAGTTACATCTAACACCTCTTCTCTGCCAGTTCGTGCAAATGTTGGGCGATTTTCTACATTAAGTATGGGCAGATTTGTACTACTTAAGTATTCCACCGATTCGGTCCCTCTCAAACTGATACCTGAGCTGCCTCAAATTATGTGGTGGGCATTTGCATCACTGCCGAGTATAAGTATGAGCCCATTTCTGCCGCAGCATTTCAAATTACGACATATATTTCTTGTTTATGTTATCAACGGTCATATTGATCGTGACAGCACCAATATCGCGAGTTGTGAGGTCGGATATAAGACCTGCATCAATAGCACTATTCGCAAGTATACATGCACGGGACATTTCACGTGGATATGTCATGCTATTTTTTGTTGAAATCTACGAAGACGAAGTTAAGTAGCTTTCCAATATAGAAGTTTCCTCTATGGAAATACGGTTCTTGAACCAAAGCTGTAGAAGCTCTTACTTCCTGCACAAGGGAGGCTAGATTCATAGTTGCTGTACGTTTATGCTGCAAATGAATTTGTGCAACTCAAACCATACTCGATCACAGCACTACATATTTCATCATCAGCACTTGTTGTACAGCAACTATGGGATACCAAACATGTTGGCTTATAATCGCCAATAGCGAACCGCGGATTTTTAGAGACATGGCCCTCATTTGAATCACACGATTTGCGAAGAAACAAACATACACTGTGTTAGAGATTCGCGTAATCCACGACTCTCCGTGCGCGACTAGCATATTTTAGTCCTGCCAGCCATTCAGTCCTCGGCACGGAGAAACACCTTGACTTGAGGACTGCTGGTTCTTGGTTGAGATTAATTTAAATCGCAAAAGGGGTTTGCAAGCCAAACGTCGACCACAGAATGCTAGGTAAACTAGGAACTGTGGTTGTTTAGGATATCAATCTATCACTACATTACTAATGCAACGCAGGGTAACTGTTCCCTAATCCATGTTAGCCTATATATGTGCCTTAGTGTAGTGTCTGCTATCTCTGTTCAAGGCCTCGATTCAAATGACAAGATGAAAAGAGGGGCACTCGATTCAAATTTTCATTTCGTTTAAACGTTTAATCAATTTATAGTAGATCAAGTATTCATTGAAATATTGCTGACTGACGCTGACTAATAGGATTAAAAGGGGTACAATCACCCTATATCATGCGTCACCCATCCTAGACAATGTCAAATGATTACGTTGGATTAACTAATAAATTAAATACTGCAATTATTGGCAGCTACAGTAAAAACTACACTCACTCAAAACTCATATAAAACTAATATTTGAAAGAGTTTGGATGGAGAAGTGAGCTGCACTTCGTCAATTCGAAATGAACTTAGAGAAACGCTTCTGGCCCATTTATTTCGTCATGTGTTTGCTAGGAATGTACCTGTTCCGAAGGTACACCGAATCAAAGACCATCCGGATTTTTTATTTAATCTATTCCAACGTTTTATCTTTGGCTTGTTTAGTGCAACTTTCAGTGAACGCTTTCCACGGAGGAATATTCACAGTAGTTGTGAATCCTAACCGGCAGCTAACTGTTTTTGGGCTGGAAATAGTGCTGTGTTATCAAACATTGTTAACATTGTGGATTCTCAGAAACTATTATGTATTCCATTGGGAGGAGCATTCTAGACTGCGTGAGGCACTTAATGAGTTGTGCATTGGATTTCGCATCAGAACTGAAAAGTTGAAATGGACTCATTTCGCCTGTATCATGCTTGTGATGTTCCCCAAAATAATCGTTCTAGTTCCATATTACCGAATTCTACTCAATCATGACTATTGGGCTCTGATCCAGCTGGCATTTCTGTTAATGGACTCAGTTGTCATTAACTTTATCGAGCAGGAATGTACTACCATTATTGGGGTCCTGGGCGAACTTTTCGGTGTATTAAACACTGAAGACCTTCCAAACGAATACTACTACCGCTACGCCATTCGACTACTGGAGCTGGTCGATCGGATCAATGATTTCTATGGGCTTGTGTTTCTTCTGGTGTTTACACAGCAGTTATCCTGGATGGTAGTGCTACTCTACAAACATTTGTTGTTCCCCGATGAGATGCAAACATTCGAGACGTCATATCTGCAAAAGTTGAATACTCTTGCCTGGGGTGCTTCGAGTCTGGTAACGATGGTCTTGGTGGTGACGTGCAATCGAACAATCGCTAAGGTTAGTGGATTAAGCAAAATGACATTTTAGATAGCTAAGGTCAGCGCATTGAAATTTTCTACCGCAAAATATATGAGCAAGATAATAATAGCAATTCGAAAAATTGCAAGTGAGAATGTAAATTGACTGTCATTTTAATAGTCGTTGTAAATGAATTTTGTATGAATACACAAACCCGCTCTACCCTACTACTTCGGCTAATGCATCTCATTTGATCATGGAAAAACTAAAACCCCTTAGGTATTATCTATATCGTCACTTTAGCAAATTGCACAACCGATAACACCCTTCGAAAAGTAATTACATTTCAATTTTTAAATAGTTTCGTCGCATAATTCGCGGTAAATATGCTGCCAAAACATCGCGCAATCATATTTACTCATTGGGTTTGTCGCGATGGATTTGGAGAAACGTTTCCGAGTGCTTTACGTCACAATGAGTTTTTGCGGTTTGTACTGGTTTTGGAATAGTGAAAAAACAAAAAATTACAAAATGTACTACTACGCTTATACTAACATACTAACGTTGGCATGCTTGGTGCAGTTCACTTACACTACGTGCATCGGTTGTCGTTTGTCGATGATTGTAAGCATAATCCAAGAGAACACCGTGCTCAGAATGGAAATTGTGCTCATGTACCAAACCTTATTAACTTTGGGGATTTTAAGAAATTATTATCTGTTTTATGCAGTTGAACATAAACTGTTACGTAACAGAATTGAAAAGTTGTCTGATTCTGTTGGTTTGAGCTTACGAATCAGAAGGCTTCAGTATAAAAATTGGGCAATCGTTGTGCTTGTGACATTTCCAAAACTATTGTTTGTGATACCGTATTTTATATATGAACGTGACATACTGGCGGCAGTGCTACTAGGAACATTGATTGTGAATGGCTTTTCTGTTCTACTATGTGCGACTGAGAGTTCGAATCTGATAGAAATCCTGGGATATTTGTTCGACGATCTCAACAAGGCTAATCTGAACACGGACCAGTACTATAAACATGCATTCGTTTTGCTAGAAGCAGTTGAATGGATAAATGGTTTTTACGGTTTTGCGTTCCTCCTAATATGTACCCAGCAAATAACTTGGATCACAGTGCTTGTGTATAAGCACTGGATGTTCCCGTCGGAAATGTTGATTTTCCAAGATACCCTCTTGCGAACATGGAACCGTATGGCCTGGGGCATTTCCGTTGTTGTTTTTGGAGATTTCGTGATCACGTGTAACCGAACAGCTTACAAGGTATTGATTTTAAGGTAGTCAGTAGACGAGGAAACATGACACAAGCCACAAAAAATATTCACTGTGGATTTTGTTCTGGCTATTTCAACTTTGTTGCTGTTCCCACATTGGAATAGCTACAAGAAAATCCATTGTGAATATTTTTTGTGGCGTTTGTTATCTTGCCTCGTCAGCGGACAGCTTAAATATGTTTTGAACAACCTCAAAGAATATTGTTCGAAAATACATATATCCTTAAGTTTGATGATTACATTCGTTTATAACTTAATAATAATGGAATTACGGTGTTTTTTTTCTGAATTTTCAGGCAAATGAAACAGCTCTCTGTACAAGACACTTCGACGATTACACAATGAAGAACACGAAGGTTGCGAAGCAGATTAACAAATTTTTGCTAAAAAATTTACATCAAAAGAAAAAGTTTTCGGCTTACGGTTTTTTCGACATAGACAACAGCGTTATTTATACGGTAAGTCATAGAAACACCACTTCATCATTTTATTTCGATCATGCATGTTTTCTACTCTAAATTCATAATTGATTTGTTCTAGAATAGGGGAGACCGGGACTAGTTGGCGGTGTTTTCAGTTTTCATTTTTTACCGCTTTGATTTTAGTAGATCTTGCAAAATAGAATAAGTTGCATGAAAGGGCAGACTGTTGGCAACATCTCTGAAGTTTATGAAAATGTTTGATACATTCTCTTCATTTCTAGAGAAAAATATGTGTGAAGCGGAAAAGCCGCCAACTTACCCCAGCCCCGGGGTAAGTTGGCGGTATGTATGGGGTAAGTTAGCGGAATGACAGAAAATAAGCAATCAAATGGAAATTCCATTACCTCAGTCGTCCTTATGAAATGTGCCGATTTTCTTTTCAATAAAACTTTATATTATTCGACACTTTTTATTATATTTTAGTCTCAATACCTCGTCATTTTGACTTCGACGCGTACTCCATATTCAAAAGCAAATTTTCGAAATTCTTCAGGCGATTGTCCCCTGCATTGACGAGAGACACAAAAAAAAGTTTCTCTTACTTTGGAGTGAATTCCAGAAATGAAACTATTTGATGATAATTTTTGCACTGTAAATAGTACCGCCAACTTGCCCCGTGTGCTTTACCGCTAACTTACACTAACTGCACATTTTATAAAAAAGGATTTAAAAAATTACTTTTGTGTATGGATAGGGGTAATATCTATACGGATACTGGAAGCTCTTTTCACGCAATATCGAAAAATATAATCATTCGGGGAATAGATTGAAAACCACCTTAAATAACACAAAATGTGTAAAATTAAGAAAATTTACAAAGTATGCTCAAAAACACTATATAGCCCACAACTTCTACAAAACAAAATATTTTGCAACAAAAACACATTGCATAATGCGTTTCACATTACTTGAGGTTCACAACGAGAGACAGCGCTTTATGTCTAATAGAAACTAGAGATGGGCGAAACAGTTCACTTCGAAGAACCATTCCCGACTGAACAGTTCTATAAAAAGAACTAGTTCAGATGAACCGTTCTTCCGTTCAGCTGATATTTTACTTGTATCTAGCGAATGTCTCTCAAAACATTCGATTCTTGGAGAGGAACCAAACAGATGCTGCCCAAATTATTATTCCTCTGTATGCTTAACAAGTTCATCAAGGGTGGCGATTTCTTCATTATGTATAACTAGAGAAATAGAGAATGAGATGAGTCGTTCGCTTATGAGTCGTTCTTCGCCGATTTTATTCTGGGAGAGCACAGAGAGCGGTTTGTGGGACGGCAAGTCAGTTCATTTTCATTCGTTCGCCTAAAAATCGGTCCGAGAAACTCGCTAAACGGCTTTGGGTCATATTCAGTTCATTCGCTTTGAAGAGAATTGAGAACTACCGTTCTTTTAAAAAGAACTTCCGTTCGCTCATTCTCTTCAAAGAACCAGTTCACTTCAACCGTTCGCGAACGAATTGCCCATCCCTAATAGAAACGGAGAAAAGAGGATTCGATTCGAGTGTGTATCTTCGTCGAGAGCGGTTGACTCTCGTAGTGCTCCCTTCGCGTCGGTTAATTTTGGTTATTTACGGCACGGTTTACTGCCTTTTGGTTGTCGAAAGTGTGAATAACGGTTCAATTTGGCGATAATACAAAGTGAAGTGGCTTATAAAAGCATTTTTCGACTGACGCGAGGTGTGACAGTTTGTGAAGGTCTAATTTCGGCAAATGAAAAAGAGTCTTCCTCGCATTACGGGCCGTCGATTCCCGATGCAAGGTCAGTGGGAGTGCACAAAAAACATCTAGAAACACGGTGTACTTTCTAGAAGTAGTGAAAAGTGGTTTTTCGGAAAATAAAGTTCGATCCGAAAAGTGAAAAAGTGCGGCGATAGGGAAATTTGACATATTCAAATAATTGGTGCTTCACCAGCGACTAGCGACTACCAGGTGTCGCCCCAAAATTCTTCACCTGAAAAATAGGTGGCAAACCAGCCGATCGGTGCTCAGTTAATTTCGTCCGCGTCCCTTGTCACCGGTGTCTGCGGTGCTATCTTTAAATATTCTTGGATATTCAACTGTTTTTATTGCTTTCTTATTTTATTGCAAATGAGTAGAGGTTTTGATTCTTTTATATTCGGGATTGCAGATATTTTGTCGCATGTAAATTTTGGGCGTTTGTTGATGTGATGGCACTGTAAAAAACACGTATCCGCCGGTCGGCTAACTTTTCTTTGGACTGAGCAAACTAATTTCTATGTTTGTTTGGGGTTTGTTTTACCAACGGGGGAACTGATCTACAGAACATTCAATGTGCTTAGGGAAAACACATGACCTTGTTTGAGTGGAATGATGACTTCAATCATGTATAATGTTTGAGAATTGACAATTCGCGAGAGGGATCGGGGACCGGTTGGCAATTACCTTCAGTTATGTCCGCACGAAGAATAAGTGTTTTTCTGTCATGTTCATTGGTTAGCGTTCAATTCTATCTCATGCCCCCACGCGAGTCTGGGTCTATTGATGACATTTGGTCCTTGGACAGGCGACGACTGGGTGCTGTTGGCCTTCTGTCGGTGGTGGCAGAGTGAGGGGGTGCGAGCGGATCTGGCCGGGAAGATAATACCGTAAAGACGAATTGTTGTTCGTGGGTTGGCTCCAATGGGACTTTGATTTGACTGGTGTCGATTATCGCGGGTCGATGCGTACTGAGGGTTCGCCGCATCTGTTTTGGTGATCCTGCAAGTCTAATTTCAAGTTCCGTTATTGGTAACAGGCCCGTGCATCGGGTTAACGATTTCCCTTCAATGTTCGATATAATCGTTCGTATACGTGTTCACAAACAATCCAATAAGGAAAATAGGAAATACTTTCGTTGATTTATAACATTTCGAACTACTTGTCTGTATAACGTGTTATCACTCGGTAGTTTGCAACCCAAAAATATATTGTAGAGACGGAATAGCAAAATTAGTCCAAATAATGTCGCAATAAATAGTCCGGCCCATTACGCAGATAAGATTAGCTTTTATAGGCAATACTCGCACGGTCGGCTGTGTGGGGTTGGAAGCGAATCCTAGACCCTATTCCCTTCCAAACCACTAACTCCGCGACACCTATGGAAGAGTCTGATGAACCTTCTGTATAAGATTCCGCATTTTATTCAAACGATCGCCGGGTAAAATCAGCACCGACACGATAGAAACCACGAACAAATTCGTCGCGTGATTGAATATTATTAAAAAATATAAGCAGTGCTCCTTATAGACGGCTATCCGGAGTTCAAGGTGCTCATTTTGCTAATCGTATTAATACAACAAATGATAAATTTCCCAAATTCTCGACAGCCGGCTGCCCAGAGCAATCATTACATGATAACGCTATTGGCACACTTACTAACAACTCTCCCATTCCCGTGATACATGTGGAGATGCAGAGGATTCCTCGGTCTCTAGTAGCAACATGTATCGGACTAACATTCCTTCCTTTCCCAGAAGATCTGCATTCGGACGTAGCCGGCGTCGGTATTGATCAGCATGCAAGGATCAGAATAGATTGTACAATGTGGCTCATCATGTTATTCCCAAGCATGTTGCTCCAATGAACATTTTGCAACCTAATTTGGTTCTGGTCAATAACGGAGTAGCAACTACGGGCGATCTCTTATGCTTATGCTTATGCTTATGCTAATAGAAACGGAGAAAAGAGGATTCCGCCAACTTACCCCAACCGCCAACTAGCCCCGGGCTCCCCTATCTTAAACAAGTGAAACATTCTTTTCTAAAACACACCGATCATTCGATGAACTTTTCTCTTCATCGACCATTCCTCACGTGAGTAACAGGGAATTAGAACGATTTTTATTTAGCAAGTTTTGTGCGCGTTCATAGGCTACGGTACGTTACCTGAGCACGAAAATCGTAGACTTGTAATACTTCTGTTTATCTCGCTACTAACATCGTTGTCATATGTTATTAGCGTTCCAAGATATAACTCGTTGATAACCATCTACTGACACCGATCGGACAGCTGTCATGTACTTCACCTTAAAAGATTTTTTTTTTTTTCATAAAACGTTTATTTGACACGGCATTTGCAAAAGCTTTTTTACGCCGGGGTTTTTTTTTACATAACATGTTACAAAGGTTCTTAAGACTATCACGTTATAAAAAAAATCACTTTCTAATGCTAACACTGAGGATAATCATCATTTTGAATGTTTTTAATTATAATCTATTTTCTTGAATTTCATTGTAAACCTATTGATAGTTTTTCTGTAATCTTTGTTTTTTTTTCTTTATTTATATCGTTTTATCTAACTTAACTAACTGCGAAGAAATCTAAATTGTTTGTGGGTAGCAAGGGAAAAAACTAGAAACATTGTGGGGATAATTATATTTGAATATTTATTGATTTCAGGAAATGATAAATATGGCTCATGTATGTAAGATCTCGTAAAGCGAGGATATCACGAACAGGTACATAGGGTGGTTTTCTTCTGGCTCGTAAGGAGTCTATTAATTGGGATCTGGCTTCACGATATTCAATGCAAGACCAAACAACATGTTCAATGTCTTCGTAACCCTCTCCGCAAGCACATTGATTATCTTCTGCGATCCCAATACGGCGGAGATGCGCATTCAACGTATAATGGTTGGACATGAGTCTAGACATCACACGAATGAAGTTTCGACTTACATCCAACCCTTTGAACCATGCCTTCGTTGATACTTTAGGGATAATTGAGTGCAACCACCGTCCCAGATCTCCATTGTCCCATGATGTTTGCCAACTAGTAAGCGTCCTCTGACGAGAAGCGCTATAAAATTCATTGAAGGCAATAGGTCTTTCATAGATGTCACCGTCCAGCGCCCCTATTTTGGCTAAATTATCCGCTCTCTCATTACCCGGTATGGAGCAATGAGCGGGAATCCACACTAAGGTAATTTGATAAGATTTATTTGTTAATTTGGTTAAGTATTCTCGTATCTTCTTCAAAAAGAACGGAGCGTGATTATCAAGCTTTAATGAGTGTAGTGCCTTAATTGTGCTGAGGCTATCTGTGAGGATGAAATAATGGCTCGGAAGTAAAGTATCAATGATTTCCAGACTATGGTGAACTGCTGCTAGTTCGGCTGTGTAAACAGAGGCAGGTTCTGCAAGCTTGAAAGAGATCGCGGTGTTATGGTTGAAAATACCGAAGCCAGTGCCCTCATTGATTCGTGACCCATCAGTGTAGAACATTTTATGGCAGTCAATGTGTTGGTATTTACTTATGAATATTTTAGGGATCTCCAGAGAGCGCTGGTGATCCGGGATTCCACGAATTTCCTCTTGCATGGACGTGTCGAAAAATAAAGTGGAATCGGGAGTATCTAATATATTAACACATGTCAGAACATAACTAGAAGGCGTTATTTCTTGTGACATGTGATTGAAGTACACTGTCATGAATCTGGTTTGGGATTGAAGCTCGACAAGTCTTTCGAAATTTTCAATTACAAGTGGATTCATAACCTCACATCGTATAAGTAAACGAGAGGAGAGATCCCAGAATCGATCTTTTAAGGGAAGAACTCCCGCTAGAACTTCAAGACTCATCGTATGTGTCGATTGCATGGAACCTAAGGCGATTCGTAAACAACGATACTGTATTCGTTCCAATTTAATAATGTGAGTGTTTGCAGCTGAACGGAAACAGAAGCACCCATATTCCATTACTGAAAGTATCGTTGTTTGATACAATCTTATCACGTCACTTGGATGAGCACCCCACCAAGATCCGGTTATTGTTCGGAGAAAATTTATCCTTTGTTGGCACTTCTTTATCAGATACCTAATGTGGCCTCCCCATGTACCTTTAGAATCGAACCAAATTCCGAGATATTTAAAGGTCATGACTTGGGCTATCATTCTACCAACCAACTGAAGCTGAAGCTGAGCTGGATCACGCTTCCTTGAAAAAACAACCAACTCTGTTTTCTCCGTAGAGAAATCGATGCCTAACTTCAAAGCCCAACTTGATAAATTATCCAAACTATCTTGCAGTGGTTGTTGTAAATTTATGGCTTTTGGTCCTGTGACAGAAACCACGCCATCATCTGCAAGTTGCCTTAGAGTGCATGGGCTGACAATACAATTATCAATGTCATTCACGTAAAAATTGTAGAGAAGGGGGCTTAAACAAGAACCTTGTGGGAGACCCATGTAACTTATTCTGAATGTTGCCAAATCGCCATATGCAAAATGCATGTGCTTTTCTGACAATAAGTTGTATAAATAATTATTTAATATTGGTGAAAGACCACATTGATGTAGTTTCTCTGAAAGAACATCAATGGAAACAGAGTCGAATGCTCCTTTTATGTCTAAGAACACAGACGCCATTTGTTCTTTCTTTGCGTAAGCTAGTTGGATTTCTGATGAAAGTAGCGCCAGACAATCATTCGTTCCCTTTCCCCTCCGAAAACCAAACTGGGTATCTGATAGCAAGCCGTTCGCCTCAACCCAATTGTCGAGACGTCGTAGGATAATTTTTTCCAACAATTTCCTGATGCAGGATAGCATTGCAATCGGTCGATACGAGTTATGGTCGGAGGCTGGTTTTCCCGGTTTTGGAATGGCGATAACTCTCACTTGTCTCCAGTCGTGCGGGACTATGTTCTGCTCAAGAAGCTTATTGAATAAATTCAACAAGCGTCTTTTTGCTAGGTCAGGCAGATTTTTCACCAAGTTGAATTTAATTCTGTCTGGACCCGGAGCATTATTGTTGCATGAGAGGAGTGCAATTGAAAATTCCATCATTGTCAAAGGCGAATCTATGGAATCGTTACTTGTGGGAGCATCGCGAATGATTTTCTGCGCAGGAGCAGAATCTGGACAAACTTTCTTGGCAAAATTAAATATCCAGCGATTCGAAAAATCTTCGCTTTCATTAGTTACGTTTCGATTCCTCATTCTTCTGGCTGTGTTCCAAAGAGTACTCATTGATGTTTCTCTTGACAAGCCATCAACGAAACGTCTCCAATAACTAGACTTTTTGGCACGACGGAGACTGTCAAATTTGTTTTGTAAAATCGAATAATTTTCAAAGTTTGCACGTGTACACCCTTTCCGTTTCATAATTTCTTTGTAAGTAACTTGTTTAGCTTCATATGCATCCGAGCACTCCTTGTCCCACCAGGGATTAGGAGGCCGGCTGTTCATTATCATGCCAGGATTGCATTTCGTTTGGGTTTGTTCTGCTGCTTCAATAATCAAACCCGCTAAAAATTCATATTCTTCGGTAGGTGGTAGCTCTTCCGTCGAAACAAGAGAAGTGGAAATTAAAGATTGGTATTTTTTCCAATCAATATTTCGTGTCAAGTCATAAGGTACATTGATTGAATTCGTGAGGCCTAATTCACTGCTAATTGAAATAACGACTGGCAAATGATCGCTACCGTGAGGATCAGGTACAACCTTCCACGTGCAATCTAACCGAAGTGATGTCGAGCATAGAGATAGATCTAATGCACTTGGTCGTGCGGGTGGTCTGGGAATGCGTGTTGCTTCGCCTGTATTTAAAACTGTCATATTGAGCTCGTCAAAAACATTGTATATCAAAGAGGATCGATTATCATTGAAGAGGGAACCCCACAATACTCCGTGCGAGTTGAAGTCTCCCAGTATCAGCCGCGGAGCAGCCATGGATTCCACTACCTCAAAAATCTGACGTTGTCCAATTTGAGCTTTGGGAGGTATATATATAGAAGCGATAGACATGTCTTTGCCTTTAATATTCGTTTGGACAGCTACAGCCTCAATGCCCGCAAACAAGGGGATGTTAGTTCTATAGAAAGGATAGCACTTTTTAATTCCTAGAAGCACTCCTCCATATGGGGTGTCTCGGTCTAGGCGAATAATGTTGAAATCATTCAAGTTGAAATTAATGTTTGAGGTAAGCCATGTTTCACATAAAGCAAAAGCATCGCATTTCAAATTATGCAGCAAAATTTTTAAGGAGTCAATTTTAGGTATGATACTTCTGCAATTCCACTGTAAAACAGTGATGGAATCTTTCATTGGAGGAGGTGAATTACCCATTGAAAGATACAATCGCTGCAAGGATGGGCCATTGAGCAATCAGCTGCTCTAAAAATGTTCTAATTGTTGGGAGGAACGCTGAAAGTATACTTTTTAGTGGTTCAGAAATATTGAATGCTTTGAAAATCCAATCAACAATTTCAGAAAATTTCAATAAACCTATCGCCGGTTGAGGCTCGGAGGAAGTTGAAGTTTTATTATTTCCAGTAATGGTGTTCTGTTTGGATTGTACATTACCAAAACCGGGAGGGACTGGCTTCGGTATTGCATCGGAATTCTTTAGCTTTGGCCGCAATTTATTTGTTGGAGGAGAAATTTTAAGGCCCTTGCTTGGCAGTTTGGGAAAAGAGGATTGTTTTCTTTTCCTGGATCCTCTAGGTAAAACAAATGATGTACCTTCGGACGCTTCGTCAGAGTCAGACTCTTTCGGCAATAGAATAGCGTATCTGTTTTCTGGGACCGTGGGTTCAGGAGTAGCATTTTTCTGCATAAGAGCGCTTAGATCTCTCCTTCAAGGATCGTTTAATTTTCTCCTCCCGCATTTTATATATGGGACATGCAAGGAGCTCGTGTGAAGTTTCTCCGCAATGTAAACATTTTTCTAAGTTTTTATTGCATGTATCCTCTTGATGAGGCCCCCCACATTTGCCACACCGTACCTTATTGGAACAGCAAGTGGCTGTGTGGCCAAGCTGTTTACAATTGAGGCAATTCATCACACGAGGGATGAAAAGGCGAACGGGGAGACGAATTTTATTAATGAGAACATGGCTAGGCAAAGCAGACCCAGCGAAAGTTACACGAAATGAATAGGATGGTCGGTAAACTTTTTTCTCTTCTTCAATTGATACTGAGTACAATTGCTTAACATCGAGTATTTTTACTTTATTAAGCAGGGTGTTCTTGAAACAACCAACACCATGCTTAAGTATATCCTCGGCAGTGAGGCTGGGTTCGGAGATGACTCCATCGCATTCTATATCGCGCGAAAGTATATAAACTTTATATTCACGCGTGAAGAGTTCGCAAGCTACTATCTCGTTAGCTTGTCTAATGTTATCAATGCTAACTCGAAGTTTATCTTTATTTACTTTCACGATCTCTGTTACAGCAGAAAATCGTGAAGTCAGATCCCGTGCAATTTGCACAAGGTTTAATGGCTTTCCTTTCCGCCTGAAGAAAACCTGCCAAGGTCCAGAAGACCCTTGGGGGTATAATTTTATTCTAAGGGGAGTTGAGGGAGGGGGATCAGAAGAGTTTTGCTCTTGTGAAATGGAGGATTCCATCTCACTATCCTCCATCTCGCCTACCATACACAGTAAGTAAATTAAATACTAACACTAGCAAAATTATATTAAAATCTACCTGTCCTTCGAAGAGTTGCAGATTCTCGCTGTCTTCCTCTGTCACGCTCGGGTTGAACACAGCGCAACCACCACTACCAAGATGGAGCCGCTGTTTACCTGTGGGTCCAGGGGTATTTCCTTACTATGCAGCGTGGCTAGGTACACAAATACACAAAAGCCCGTTTCTGCACTAGCACAGATGAATAAGTGATGATGAAACGAGACGCTTCACCAACAAGAAGCTCTGTCTCACTTAGCGCCGACTGTATGCAGCGTAACCACTACCACCACCAAGGTGGGGCCGCCGCTTACCTGTGGGTCCAGAGGTATTCCCCTACTACGCAGCGTGGCTAGGTACACAAATACTCAAAATCCCGTATCTGCACTAATACGGATGAATGAATGATGATGAAGCGAGCCGCTTCACCAACCAGATGCAGCTCTGTCTCACTCCGTCGCAAGCGCCGGTTGTATGCAGCGCAACCACTACTACCACCAAGGTGGGGCGCCGCTTACCTGAGACTTCGTTGCCTTCGCACCAACACTCGCTTATCGCGTGGTACCACCACCAAACGACCGCTCTCGCAACAAACAATCCTGCCTGTCTCCGCACCAACACGGCATCAAATACTGACACGGTACACAAACTTCTAGCCTATTCACGGCTTGCACAGCCTTGGTTGCTACAACCAATCAGCAAACACAACCTTTCAAGGCGAAGGCTAAAACTGTTATGACCTTAAAAGATTTTAAAGTCGGTCCGATTCTTGCAGAAATTCCTTTAAGAAGTACAAACGCCTCTTCCACTGCAATGATGCCAATATCATCCGCGAAGCCAAGAAGCAATTGAGATTTCGTAATGATAGTTTCATCTCATTATACACCAATCTTCGTACCGCTCGAATGTTGAAGGTAGAACAAGCATCATCCTGTTTAATTCCATCTAATGCCACAAACGAGTCAGATGTCTCAGCAGCTATCTTGACGACGCTTGATTTACCCCATCCAGCCTCGTACAATTCAGCTTAATCTGTTGTGTTCGTAAGCCATGTTCAAGCAATATCTGCCACAATGAATCGCTTTTTACAGAATCGTACCCTTAGTCTACAAACAGATCATGAGTCCGCAAGTTGTATTTCTGGAATTTATCCAGGATTTGTCGCAGGGTAAAAAGCTGGCTTGTCGTTGATCGTCCTTCTCAAAACCCACTTTGCTATTCGCCAACAAAGGATAGGACTAATGGACGTAGTTTTCCATACAGAACAAGAGAGAGTGGTATCTACATTACCAAAATAGTATACAAAATCTCAATATTTCCCGCTTTATAGATCAATTTACTCTGCCTTAACATTACCCATGCATGCTAAAAAATCTATATTTGTGTTCTAACTCCATTTATCTTCTTCCTTTTATTATCGACTTATTTTTCCTTTTATTACTATAACTTAAATCAGATTCATACCCACTCACTAACACGATAAAATGCATATTCTCTCCCATTCTAAACGTATAATCTCGCAATCTCTCCGATGTACGTTTACAAACGCTCGTGACCATCGCGATGAAACAAATCCGGTTACAAATACGAACATGCAATTGCAATCATCCACACATACTTACACTCGCGATCTTGCCAAAATTAAAACAACTCGGTAATTAAGTGAATGTTTTAGCATTTATAAATTTACAAACAAGGTCCCAAAGATTAACAAATCGCTCGCGCGATGATGAATCGGTTCCTTCCGGAAGTCTCTACCCTCGATCCTAGCAGCCTAGCCTCATGCCTTCAGTTGGACCAATAAAAATGTCGCTCAAATACACAAGATAACACGTTCCATGGCGACATGACCGGGAACTCTAGTGATATAGGAGAACTCACTCTCTTCTAGCATATGAACCGCACATTTAAAATGAAGTATAAGATTCACGATTCGCGCGCGATCACCCAAAAACAAACGCGAATATGTGAATGGATATACAATTATAAAATCGAATTTACATACACGAAGTCACATACATGCGATATGCACTTTAACATACTAATGCTTGAGCCCTTCGCGATCATCCACGCAACCTACACCCGCGATCTCGCTAACATGATAACATTTCGGTGATAAGGTGAACGTCTCAGCACTTTTCATTTTCGAACGCGGTCTCAAGCGTGAGCCGGTCACTTCCGGAAGTCTATCCTCGGTACTAACAGTCTAGACCCATGCCTTCAATTGGACCAATAAAAAAAGAAAGCTCTCATATCCACTGGACAACACGTTCCATAGCGACATGACCGGGAACTCTAGTGATATGGGGTGACTCATTCCCTGTCATACACTGGAAACTAACTATCAGAATGACAGTCCGCGTGACCACACGAGAATATGTGAATGGCCACACGATTACAAAATCGAATTTATACACGCAAGGTCACATCCACGCGAGCACACGTGGCAAACACGGTAAAATACGAACGCATAAGCCTTTTGTTTTAGTACTTACAAAGTTGAAAACGCTGTCTTAAGGGGTTATATACAAAGTTGGAACTCAAAAAATCGAAAAAAAAAATTGAATATTCTGAAAGTACATACTTTTGAAATTATCTGTGCGAAATTTCATCCAGATCGGGGCACAAGATTTCAAAGTACAGCCGTTCGCAGCGTGCTAGTTCTTCCGCGTATGAAGTTAACACAAAACTTTAAACGCAATTATGTCTAAACTAAGTTGTCTGAAAAGTGCAGTTGCGGTGAACGTGACATCACAAAAACTATTCTTCCGATTTTCATCATTTTTTTTTTGAATTGTTTGTATTTACATTCTCGTTACTTGAACGGTTCCTTTTTTATCCAAAATTTTTTGATTCTTTGCGATGAATTTTTGTTTAAAATTTTGAACACCACAAAACTCATTTTATGGGTTAACACGTTTTATTTGCAGAAAATAAAATTTATTGGAAAACCAATCCGTTTTAAAATAATATTGAAGGTTGGCGGAGTTATGGCCCATTCCCCGTAGCGAGTTTTTTTGGCAGAGGTTTGCGGTGAACGCTCTCCAAGCCGAACCGCTCAACTGAAATCAAAAAACTAAAAAGATTATTGAAGAAAAATGTATTGAGGTGTACTTGCCACAATGCATTTTTCTTCAATAATCTTTTTAGTTTTTTGATTTCAGTTGAGCGGTTCGGCTTGGAGAGCGTTCACCGCAAACCTCTGCCAAAAAAACTCGCTACGGGGAATGGGCCATAACTCCGCCAACCTTCAATATTATTTTCAATTCAACTTGTTTTTTCGAACTTCGATAGCACTACCAACGAGCCGTCTTTTGCTTTTCCATAAAATAATTGCATAAAGCGCTTTAAAAAATCACGAACTTAGCTCTCTTTTTCGCCACAACTTTGTATATAACCCCTTAAACGCGAATCCACAAGCGTCAAATCAAAAATAATGTTCATATCCATTAGGCAACACGTTCCATGGCGACATGACCGGGAACTCTAATATCAGATTCACGGTCCGCGCGTGATCATCCAAAAACACGCGAATACGCGAAAGGCTCACGGTTATAAAATAGACGCGAACTTACGTACACGTTAGCACACGCGACATACAAACCCACACACGATCGAACACGTTAGCGTACAAATGCTCGAGTCCTTCGCGATGATACACGCGAATGAATATCACATTCAGAATCACGGCCCGCAGCAATTGGCCTTAAGCAGAGTTTTAGTGGGGGCCATTGCCTATCTCGTCTGCAATTGTAATGTGCGATTCTGACGGGGAGCCCTTCCGAGAACCTAGGTCTACAACTCTCGAAAAAATTAATAAATAAAGTGTGTAACATCGCCATAAGCTTCAATTGAATTTTATTTGAATCGATGTTTTGATTCTGGAGTGACGGGTTGAAGAGTGCAGATACACATCTAATTACCATATAAACCGGTATCGCTTTGATGTCTAGATGATACAAAAAATATTAAAATGACTAACCAAAATTTAAGCAGGATTTTTTAGTTCCAGAGGGCGGAGTAAGGGAAAATTCAGCAATGAATTTGTATGTTTCAGGCTTTAAAATGCACGAAATATGGAAATTTGTTGCAATCTCGAAAAAAAAATCTTAGTATTAATTTTTAAAGTATAAATCTATAAATAAAGCAAAATCAGATTTTAGAAAATTTTTCGAAAGCGACATGGAAAAACCAAAAAATATTTTCGACAGTGTTAGCATAAACCCGTACACATTTTTCGGATGGCAATTGCCAGTACCAGATATATCTGCTTCCAAGTTGTGTGCAAAGTATAACAAGCGCTCTTCACTCTGCTGTGTTGCGTAAGACATTGTTCGTGATTCTTTCCGATCTAAAACATAACTATTTTGTATAATTTTTCAACAACAACGAGAAAATAATGGCCCGTCATTTGTAGCTGAATTAATCATGCCGCACGTCGCCGCACACAGATATCGAAGACGTACGTAGCTTACGTTGTCCCGACCGCGCACGGACCAACATAGCTGTTGCAGATTTTGTCGCATTATCAAACGATACTGAATGGTAACGCGACAAGTTAGCTGCACATGTACATATTTATACATAAATCATTTGCAATTAATGGAGGCTAAAATTTTTGAAAAAAAAAAAGGATTTGAAAGTCATAAAAAATTTAAAAAAAATCGTAGAAACATAATGAAATTAAATTTTTTGGTTGTTTTCAGCAAATATCTTTGAATTCAACGGAATGGGATAAAGATTTTTAACCTGGGGACGGCTTAGCGTAGTTGGTAAATCGATTACCTTGTTCGCAGCTCACCTAGGTTCGAATCCCAACACCGCACATAGGGTTGGAGAATTTTCTTAAGAGATATATCTAACCCGAAGAGGCGAATGACCTTAATGTTAAAACCTCTATAAACGAAATAAAAAAATTAACCTTTTTGCCTTTCTCACTTTGAAAATCGACAACCTAATCCCGGCCAAAATTTTTATACCTAGCTAGGTTTTCTGGACCGCACTTCCCTTAGCGTATACTAAAATAAGGAGTTAAGCGGCCTTTAGACGTTCAATATTTTTGTCAATGCTAGAGAGTATTGATACTAGTATTGTACGTGTAATGGAAGTATTGACATATCGATGATGTGCATTTCAAATGGGATTGACGTATTGAAGCAATATCGTCAATACTGTGTATTAACAAATTATATTCTCCCATTCACAACATCCCTTCAACACGCCCCTCACACACCCCCATCTCTATCGCACACCATAAACCAATATAAGCTAGGGATACGGTTGGTGGTTACCTACTCTCCTAATTCAATATTATATCTATTTGTTTTTCAAAGACACCGATCCTTCATATGGACTTTTTGAAAAAATGGATTTCAGATCCCACTACTGGGTGCATTAATGATTGATATATTATCGCCAAGAGCAGAGGATTTTCTTCTACTGAAATTTTCTTAAAGGCATTCCATTACTAAAACGCAAAACTCGCGAATTAATTAATTTTGGTCAACTTTTTACAGTTCGGGGCCACTGTGCGTCAGTACCCAAAGAGGCTTTCACGCTTGGGCCCAGCTGTTAGTGAGTGGGTTTTTCTCGGGTCCACTTGGTTCGTTATTCTTCTACTGGCTCATTGAGGTATCGAGGTGACCCAATATCCGGCCGGTCTCGAAATCCTGCCATCATGACAAATTTACTCCATTAAGTATTTTCTATTAAATTTTTGGATGAAATTAGTTCAATGTTTGTTGTTTATATTATGAAATTTTGCATACGCGCCTAGAAAATGCGGATCTCTCCCACCATGCCTTTAGTAAGAAACTGGGACGACGGTAAATCGTGTTTTGAAATAGTAAAGGAAAGAAAAAAAAATCAAAATTGATCTTTGTATAGTGTGAAGGATCACTAGCAGCCAGTGGGCGCTTTCAAGAGGAATCCCAATAGTTCAGTGAGATCTGGTGAAAAACTGAATTTAATCAAAACTTGTATGCAAGTCCAAAAGGCGCCGATTCGCGATAAACGGCAGAATATTGAGAGAAAATCACGTGCACGGAAACTCTATACTCAGCTGTTGACGAAACCGCATTGCCTCATCATGGATATGGGGTTTATGTGAAAACAAATTTCCGCCAGTTTCCTGGTCTCCTTTTCTTCACTGGAAGTTAAAAAGTAGATATCTAAGTTTGTCAAAAAATTCATGATTTGGCAGGCAATTCGCTAATGTGGAAAGCGGAGCACTTCATTCGTGACAGATGGAATGGTCAACGGGCAGGTGTGTTTGAAGGAATTTCTCCAAAGCGTTTACTTCCACATCTGAGTTTTCACGATGGCCCTACACTATTTGTTGTCGTAGCTAGCCTTGAAAGATGTTCTAGAGTGGTACAAGTATAAGGATTACAAAGTATCTTCGAACGTGCCGGAACGGCGGGGCAAATTGAAGCAAGCACTCTGAAAGCCTCCTAAGGAAGTGAAATCGGAAGCAGAAATGAGGAAAAAATGTATTCCCATACAAAAATAGGTTGGCTCCAATTTTGTAGACTTTATGATCAGTGTCGAGAGGAAAGTACAAGTATTTGAATATGATTATGAATTGATTGAACGAATATGGAATATGGAAACAGTTTAATATTATGGTTAATTTAATTCTCTGAATGTAAGAAAACCATCGGGCGAAGATTATGACGAAACATCCATTGTGATGAAAATTGATTCCGTACACCATTTAGGCCTTGCCAAAAATTTAAAAAATCACATTTTCTCTTGTCATGCGTTGTACTGGGTGAACACTTTTGCTTGCTTTTTATACCGGCAACGCCAACCGACGCAACATGGCAGATGAGCGTTAATAAATCGTGAAGTGGTGGAAATTTATCATATATTTTTGAATAAGGGCTCTTCCAATATGTCCATTCATAATTATATCTAAAGGAAATCACTAAAAATGTGATTTGAATGTCGATTCTTAGTTCAAAACCAACTTGTCAGATTTTTATTCAATGCGGCCAGATATTAAATCAGCTCTCAACAGGAGGACGAAACGCCGCGCAAGATCCATCATTATCCTATTAAATAAAAATCTAGAAAAAATATTCAAGTTCCCATAAAGAAGTTCGCCGTTTAGATCGATAGTAAAATCGATAAATTCTCCTTTAAAGAATTCGGATGTATTCTAGCTGAAACTCGAAACAATGCTTTTTGAAACTAATGAGCCGGAATAAAAAAAAAAACAATTTTCAACATATTGATGTGATTCAAGGTTGAAACGAATGCAACTTGCGAGTTATGAATATTTGAAACTACAGCAGAAAAAGTGTTGTCAAAATGATGTTTCTCTATTAAAGAGACAAGTTTCAAGATTTGAACAAGTATGATTTGAAATAGTGATTCATTTGGATTAAAGTGTTCGAAACGATACCATTTAATACCAACATTTAAAGCCCACAGAAACCGATAACGCATTCACAGTTTATTTGCATTCTTTATTTACAGGTGTTCAGCTCCATCATCACCTATCTTGTTATACTGATACAATTCAAGCAACTCGAGAATGATTTGACTCAAAATGACCGAAACAGAACCGTAACAGGTGGCACCTAGAGGGGAAAAGAGAGAACCGGATTGATATCCATTCACATCTACTAAAAGTCATATCTGTAATTCAAGTGGCGATTTCGCAACAAAAAAAACGAACACGCTGTTTTCGAATGAACTGGCTGATACCGGCCAAAAGTTCTGCTGTTATCATCGATGAATTGCTAAAAATAAAAAAAATAAAGCGTGTGCTTGACTTCGGCGAAAAACCAGTTTAATCTGACTTGAATTACAGTGATCAGCATGAAGTGGCACGTTTTCTACAATCACCTGATTCATTGCCGCAGTCCAAGCCTTTTGATTTCCAGGACATCCAAAGATAAAAAACGAACAAAATATACATATCATACAATAAAACTAGGCTAATCAGTAAAGTGGGAAAACAAGGGAAAGGGTAGAATTGCACAGAAATATTCACTCATTTCATCTTGCCGCGTGTCTTATCTTAATAGTTGTATAGTGACGAGAGCATTTTGGCACAACAGAGATTAAACCGACAATGTTAGGCACTTACCGTATCTGCAATGTTAGTTGCACCTAGCACTTTGTTTACATAAAATCTACGCCATTTTTTGTACTCTGCCTTAATAACATTGCACTTCCGTTTCCAATATTTTCCTTCGAGTAAAATTGCCTGCAAGAGAATTAACATAATGCAACGATTAGGTCGTTCGATGAAGTTGATCGAAAATAATGTGACAAATTCCTTACCTGAGGTGTGTTGTGTACGTCTACGTCTAGAGGAGATGCAAATTGACAGACTAGAGTTTTTCGTTTCATGATAACTGTAACAAAAATAAAAATGTTGTCATTAATTCACTTGTTAAATGGAATAAATGTAAATATAAGATGGAATAATTGGTCTGTGTCAAGCCGATAATCGGAATATATGATTATTCTACACACCAAAAAAATCTGAATTTTATCGTTGACGTAATTGCAAACATGACACAATTCAACAAACCGTAATTTACGAAATGACAGAACATTACCGTGTTCCATTTAATTTTACATGAAACATATACTTTACATGCGCAATGACACAAAATTACACTTCCTACCATTCAGAACAAACGCTGTATGTGGAGTAAAATTACATGATTTACGAAATAAAACGTCATGTAAAATTAAAATCAAACGTAAAACTAAGTCATTTTTGATGCTCGTATATGTCATGGTCATGAGACGTAAATTTACACTATTTTTTCTAGGTGTGTAACCATTAAGAAATCATTGAACACTATCGAAGAAAAGATATTTATTTTTCTAATAAAAATTATTGTTTTCCAAACTATCCGAAACATTAAACTTTTTTTAATGGTGTTTACGTTCTTGGATCCGAGTGCGTTTGCCTAGATGTTTACATTTCATACATAAATAAACCGGATCCAAAAACGAAATCACCATTGTTAATTTTTAGCACAATTTGTGAACAGTAAGGGGCCATGCATAAATGACGTAGCATTTTGGGGGGTAGGGAGGGTATACCAAATTTGTGACGAAGTATGACGAGGGGGAGGGTAGGGTCAGAAGTTGCGCGACGTAGCATTAAGTGTAAAACCCATTGTTTAGAGAAAACATTGAGTTTTAAACAATGATCCTCCATTGCCAAGAGAAATGAATTTAAATTCAAACATGCGGTTTTTCATGAGGTAAATTTTACGATTCGCGGAATTACAGGTTCGCAAAAATACGAAAAGATTTTGTATGCGGATTTAACTTGCTACATTAGTTATCTAATGTTGTAACTAGTAGACTTAATTTGGAAGCTGAATTAAATTTTCAGTTCGGATTCAATCAAACAAAATTTAGTAATTTAGATGAACGTTTGGTTCTTAGAATCATTGGCAGCTGCACGATTGTTAACTGAGAGAACTTGACTTCATGCTCTCCTTTACATATAAAATTCAAAACAAAACTATCAACACTATATATTTGTCATAAAATGGGCTTATTTTGCACGCAATTTGCTGTTATAATGAAAATGTTGATAAAAGTCGTCAAAAATTTTGAAAGGAGATGTATTTAAAATAATTGAAAAAGATATGTAATTTTTTTTCATCACCCGAGCGCTTTGCATGGGACGAGGGGGAGGGGGTAGGTAAATGCTACGTTATTTACGATGAGGAGGTTAGAATTTTGTGACCAAATGCTACGTGGGGGGAGGCAGGGGTCAAAAATCGACGAAAAAATGCTACGTCATTTGTGTACGGCCCCTAATTTGAAATATATTTACCAAACGGAAACGTTTCTTCTGGCTTTTCTTGTACCGACTGCGCCGAATGACGCAAAATTCAGGAATTGTTCTACCCATTTTAAATATCATAAACTATTTTGAGAATTGCCTCGCTTGAAAAACTATGTCCCCTCACTATAGTCACAAAGTTAAGCCAAGTCCTAAATACTAAATCTTAATCCTAAACGCTTTTATCACGCCCACAAACGCTTTAATTTTGGTTCTTTTACAGACTTCACACCAGAAAAAAAAAATCAATAAAACACCCACGATATCACGAAGCCAAAATAAAACACTATCTCGAAAGAACACTTTCTATTTTAAAACCAAATTGGTAAAACTACGTAGCAACTGCTCAACTTGCTCAACTTGACCAACGAACTCCTGGTCCCGAAACCTCCGATGGGGAGCACCCGATGGCTGTAACTAATCTAAAGGTACTTTAATACACCGGGTTGCTAACAGACGAAACACGTTCGCTTCCTGCTTTCCGCGCGACTGTACTTTGAGCGATTAGCGCTTCCAACCGGTATCAGTACTGTCCTGCTGGCTAAAGTTAAGAGTAGGAAAAAATATAAGCGTACTGTACTCGAACAGTACTGATAACGTCTTGTTGAACAGGGGAAGATGGTAGTTTCATCTGCCGGTTGGACTTTGTTGGACATTTTTCGTTTGCAACAATACTGGTGCAAAAATACACGTGGAGGGTTTTTGAGCGATTAAAATAAAACGACAAAAGGGCAGATTTTGTATCAGCAAACATTTTTAAACGATTAAGAGTATGAAAATAGACTAAAAACTTCAAGTTTCAAATGCGGAGTGGGATCTCCCAACAGTGATATTACTTTGATTAACACACTGTCCGCATGAGTGCTTGAAAGTTTTCCTCAGACCAAGTCTCCGGAAAAAGAGTATTGCAACAGAATACGTTCCATTTACGTGGCAGAAAATAATTCCAAAATTCATACCCAAAGGTGGCCGCTTTAGCTATGAGGAGGTAAAGGCCTATAGACCGATCTCCGTACTTCTCAAATCAGTGAAACGTTGAATAGACCACAACATTTGAGATGTTAGTTTGGACGAGTACCCGCTTCATAGAATGCAGCAAGAGTATCAGTGGGGAAGTGTACTATCACCCCAGTCCACAATGTTGTTTAAAACATTGAAACGGATTTTTTGCAGAAGTTCTACAGCTGGGGCTTTTTTTTTTTTTTTCTAAATATTGCTTTTTGACAACGTGTCTTTCGAATCCATTTTGAAAGCCGCATGGGGTCATGGAGTACTCTTATTTATTATGAACTGGATACACGTAATGCTTAGCAACTGACATATGTGCTCATCGTTAAGAGATTAGGAAACTCAGTGTCTGCGTGGGGATGTGTTCAAGGTGGTGTGCTGTCACCCATTTTATGAAATCTTTTTACGGATGGCTTACTGAGGAAACTTAATGAACTTGGGTTTCCGACATCAGCGAAATCAGTTAATCTAAATAAAACATCAATGGTGCGTTTCACGCAACGAAGAATTGCGACAAGCACGTCCGTTGCAATTCTTTGACTGAAATTATTGTCGCAGATCAAATAAAGTACGTTATTTAATTATTTATTTATTTATAATAAAGTACGTTATTGACTCAAAACTATATTGGTCTGCACACGACGATGTCAGAATCAAGAAAACTTTCAGGGTCTTCCACCAAAGCAGACGACCATGCGGAAAATCATGGAGACTCAAACTCATGTATAGCCATTAGATCTAATGGAATGGAAATGGATTGACGGTCGAATTGTCACAAACAAGCGCTGCAACTAACTTTGTCGATCTAGAACCAGTTCTACCACTGGCGATAAGTTGGATAAAGCACAAGATTTGCTCTTGGGCTGCATCCAAACATTAACTTAACTGCCCATAAAAGCATAAGAGTCCCATATTGAAAAACAGCAAGCCGAGAAAAACACTATTGAAGATTTACATTCTCATTGAGCCTTATGGATGGGACAACCATGTTTTGGTATTTTTTCGGTATTTTCATAACAAACCTGGTAATCTTATTTGTTCATTGTGATTCGGTGGTGATACAGAGTACAATCCAACAGATAACACATTTTCGTCAAAAATCCATATGGGACTCTTATGCTTTTATGGGCAGTTAAGGGGTTACCTATAATTGAATTGTGAAAAGGATGAACTTTTATATTCACCTTGGCTATGATTAAACTTGTTTGTTTCATAATTTTTGGTTTTTCCTTTCATTGATATCAGCTATTACCATTGAAATCATACTCACATCACGAGATCCCAATGTCGGTTAGTTTGGTGGCTTTGGCTCTCTCGGTACAAAATGGACATCATTTGTTTCATAACATGCCAAAACATGCATGACATAGTATCAAGAGGCCAAAACAGGCCAGAACAGCGAAAACGCATTATGTCTGCATAGAAGTAGTTACAATCGTTTCCATAAACACTCTTCCTGGTAGATAATCTTTTCCACCGTTTCGGCTGGTTCCAAGTTTTTGCCCATTCATTCACTGTTGCAGATGACTTGCTAAACCAAATATTATTTCGTACTTCTCTATCGTTCAGAATTACTTTGTTGCCTCATTTCGTCGCATATCAAAATATAGAGACATGCCATGAAGCTTGGTGGATTCTACCACATCCTTAGTTTGTGCTCCATTAGTACTTTAGGAAAATTTGATCCAATACTCACGATAAATTTTCAAAAAAGTGCTTAGCGCTTACATTCTGCTTATCACTGTGGTTTTGGAACAGTCAAACTTTGAACGACGTCAGTTCTTAACGACGCATCAAATTTTGTACAAACATTGATGATATTTTTATTCTCCTAGCAACAGTGCTAACAGAAAGGTCTGGCCTTTTTGTGAATGTTTGTCTCACTTTATAATCCATGTGGTCTGTTTTCTTGCATTTATTGTACTGGGCAATCGATTATTCGACGATTTTGAAACACTAAGGAAACAGTACTTGCAGACCAGCAACACTTTTTAAGAAATATTGTAAAGTAAATATTACTGATTTTCTTTTCGACCAGACATAATAATTTTTAAGCACACATTTCTTTCGACATAATTTTGGAAGCGCGTTAGGAATATTAATATATTATACATTTATAGAAAAAGCAGACATTAGTTATATTTAATTTTTGGGTAAATATTTCTAGAGATGTGAACATTTTTAGGAGTCTCGATTTCCTCGCTAACAAGCCCTTTGGGCTTTATCAGGAGGGTCAATATTCTTTCGGGAGTGACGAAATCAGACTGTTTGCGGTTTTGTGTAGTGATTGTATTTTCCATTTTCCTACATTTTTGCCCTCCTGTTCCTTTCCCATTAGAAATTTGATGAGAAAACATGGTAAGGCACAAATCTCCGAATAATGTGGGAAACGCACCACTGGATACAATTTCATTTGATTCCTGATTGCTTCATGGTTATGAACCCCTCGAGGGGTCACAGATAATCATATATGGAATAAAAATGACGATTTCGGATCCATTTATGGCACTTCAATATCTATGGAAAGGTTTCTTTATTTTTCGAGTGCTTAGTATTGTGATTAAAGGGGGTATATACTCAGGTAAAACAAATATTTTTTTCATTTGCGTTTAAATAGTTGAGCGTTTATAAAAAAAATGTAGTGGAACTCATTTTAAGAAACTTTATCAAAGCTACAAAATATATATCTCTTATGAGGAAAAAGTTATAAAATGAAACAGAAGTACAAATCGAGGTACTACCTTAAATTTTTTTGCTGCGGGTCAGATTCAATTATCCGTAGATTCGATTATCCGGGGAAAATGATTCGCTTTTCCGGGTGTTTCGAAAAAAAATCAAATTTCAACTAAATTCTAATATAAACGATTATAATGCTAATTCGATGTAATCCACCATATAGTCCTGATCTTGCACCATCAGATTACTATTTGTTTCGATCTTTGAAGAGCAGCTTGAACGGTAAAACTTTTACTGATGATGAAACTGTGAGATCGCACTTGATTAAGCTTATTTTCCTATAAAGATCAGAAGTTCTATGAACATGGAATTATGAAGTAACCAGAAAGATGGCAAAAGATCTTCGAATAAAATGGAAAATATATAATTGATTAAAGTTTATTCTATGTATCTTAACCCATTCATTCCTATGTTGTTTGTGGACAAAAATAAGCTGTAACTTTTCATTGTGGCAAGATTTGCTCACAAAAACAAGTAAGGCTAATAAATGTGACTATTACCTTTCATTTGAGTATTAATAGTTACAATGATCAGCTCTAAAACTGAAGGTATTGCAATTAATCTGATTGTATTCCGATGGAGCAGTGCTGCCAAGGACAGTTTACGTAGACGACGGAAAATGATTTTTTCATATATCTTTGTTATGTTGCAATATTATTGAAAACTGATAAAACTTATCAATTTAGACTGTCTTTGGCTACGTTTTCCACGCGATTGAACTATTGTAAATATTCTAGGAGAATTGTATTGAGCATTTCAAGGTAAAAATTGACCAGCTTCTAGCACTGCGAGGGAAGCACCTATCTTTATGAAAAAAGGTTTTTCGTGTTTCTTGGTCCCACTGTTTTCAAGAAAAAATAGTTTTGAAACCCTACATGTACTACGAAAAAGTTGGGCATGAAAGGGTTAACAGTGTTTTATTTGACAATAAAAATATGAATTAATTCTCAAATAACCCAATAAAATGTTATTATACCGACGTCGCTCGGTTGGTGTTTGGCACTCTCTTGGTATACTGATGACATGCTTCTCTAGATTCTGCAGCCCAAGACTTGTTTCAGGATTCTCATCGAAGTTCATATCACATAATTTTAAACGGCCGTATTTCAACGTTTTTCTCTGAATTTTGATGCAGGATTCTAGAGAAAAGCTTTTCAGAGGTCTGGCGGAATCCATTTCAAGGTGTAATTCTGCTGCAAATTATGACTTATTCAGGATACTGATAGAACCATGCTCATATTTTCAATGAAATCACGTGTGTAATTCTGATGAATATACTGCTGAAAATTCCGGCACAATTTGATGCAATATTGCCCATGTTGTTGATAAAAAACCACGTTTCTAACGTTTAGACAATGTATTTTTAAAGCGACGAGTAAGACTAATAACTGTGATTATTTAACCCATTATTGCCCAACTTATTTTTCACTCGCATCACAAATTGAGTTTTCCGATCGGAAAAAAATGATGTGGTCATTCCAGTAAAATTATTTTTGTACTTAGCTGATATAGTAAGGAACAACCAGTGAAAATTTCAGAATAATCGATTAATTGGTTCCTGAGATATCGTGATCGCCGCGAATTAACTTTTCAACAAAATACAACTCCGAGATAATCGAGCTTTACTGTCGGTGCAGCGAGTCAACGGTCTAACGTATCAAACACTACGCACCGCCTACGAGTGGTCAATGGGTAGCGGTCTATAAATAGCTGTAATTCAAGTTGTAGTATTCCGATCTTAATGAAATTTTGAGAAAATTTTCCTCGGCGTATGTAGTTTTAGAATATCTAATTTACAAAAATTCGATTTTTTTCATCCCGACAAAAATTCGCAACCCCTTAAGGGAAAACAGAATAAAAACAAAACATAAACACCGGTTTAACCACTTTAACTTCTCTAAACGTATTCTGCAAGAGTATATGAGCAATATTAACTCATTTATAATGCCTGTTCTGCATTATTGCTTGAGTAATAGGAGTTATTCTCAGCACCTACTATATATAGTAGGTTGGGCAATAATGGGTTAATTTGAACACTAGCATAAAAGTTATAAGTATTATCAGTAGATTTAGTTATTGCAATTAGTCTGAATGGGTTCCGATAGAGCAGTGTTGCCAGGGACAATTTCTGTTAACGATGAAAAATGAAATTTTATAATGTTTTTATTGTCTGGCAATAATATTGAAAACTGAAAAAAAGACTTCCATGCAATTGGACTAAATGCTTTGAAAAGTTTTTATCTGTTTATTTGACACAGCCCAACGCGTTAGTATAAATGAGACAGACCTCATTTAATATTTTACAATATGTAAAAAGAAAGAATAGAATATAATTTATTTGTTTCTTTGTAGAAGCTTGTTGACGCAGCTTGCTGCTGCGTGTTGTAACTCTTGCCCTTGGCAATGAAGCGTTAGCTGCGTTATTTATCGCATCTTGGGGTCTTCTAGTTTGTGTCTTAGTCTGATGGGTCGTTATTTTGCGTCCGTCTTTTTCGGCATTCGCTTCATTGTTGTTGTTGCTGGTTATTGGCTTAGACGCTATCGTTGTTGAAAGGATATTTCCATATCAACTTTTGAATAGGGCTAATAAGATTTGGAAAAAAAAACTTTGGTTCTGCTGATTTCTCTTAATTTGTTATAATTTCAACAAAGAAAACATTTGAAATTGATTCTACCAAGGGTAAAGATGTTGATTCATGTGTATCTTTCATGGCAGCGGAATAATGAGCGAAATACGTTTGTTTACAAAAATATCATTAGCCCTTTTGAAGAATTAATATTGATTTGTTACTGCTTGAACCGGAGATGTTGATTTTGCAGCTGTTTGTTGTTTAGCGTAAGATGGTTGTGTGCTGATTTTAGTTGGATTAGTTGAATTTTTCGTAGCAGTTTCTGCGCAGGGTTTTCAGAGGGGTAGCGTCCTGAGATACTCGGTTTTGAAGCAATTTCATATATAAAAACCTGTTTTAATCCACCTAGCGGTGCAATTGTGCCTTTCTCATTTCTCTAAACTATGGCACGGAGGCTTTTTATGTTCAACATAATTGTGGAAATGTCCATTACATTCTTAGTACACTTTGCACTTATACACAATGGCATGCCAGCCACGAACTTGATGAGCTACGTGTCGACGGTGAAACACTTGAAACAAAAAAATATCATACTACATTAGCCTAATCAGCATTAGATCAATGTTATCTGCTTGCTAACTCATTTTGTCATGCGGGGATGGGTATGTGAGGAGGGCGAAAGTCCCATGAACGAACGACTCCCCAGCTTAAATTGGTATGCTTTGTAATATAGTGGTGGTTTAAAGATGATGGGTTAGAAAGGGAGGGGTATGAGGTGGTGGTCTGAGGGGTGATTTAAGGAGATTTTTAAAGGAGGGGAGTGAACAGTAGAGGGGGAGTGTAACCCCTCTCCGTAAACCATCAACTACGCCCCTGTTAAAATCCAGAAACCTTAAGCGAGTCGAAAAAAAAATTTGGCCGGGATTAGGTTGACGTTTTTCAGAGTGATTGCATAACCTTTCTATATGAGAAAGGCAAAAATGTGCAAAATCCACAAAAGTGAATCTTCGTCAAATTTTTTTCGTGTTTGCATCAAATCTCGACGTTTTATGCACCTTGAATACATTTAGCATCAAAAATAAAAATTCTATTTTTAATTTTTCCTATAGTTTTTATGAGAAATTTCTGTGTGGCCGCACTCTGAAACCCGTAATTCCGGAACCAGAATTCCGATCGATCCAAAATTCAATAGCAGCCGATGGGAAGGTTGCACCTTTCATTTGAGACTAAGTTTGGGCAAATCGGTCCAGCCATCTTTGAGAAAAATGAGTGACATTATTTGACACATACGCACATACATACACACACACACACATACACACACACATACATACACACATACACACACACATACAGACTTTTTCCGATCTCGACGAACTGAGTCGAATGGGATATGACACTCGGCCCTCCGGGCCGGGATTAGGTTGACGTTTTTCAGAGTGATTGCATAACCTTTCTATATGAGAAAGGCAAAACGCAAGCGCATAACAATAAAAAACTAAAATGAGTATTCTAAGTTCACGCATAATTAACCGTGAAGTAGATGAGAAATGATGAAAAACTACGTTTTTGGTTTGCTTCTAGTAGATCAGGGTCGATATTTAAGTTCGTTTGAAGATTTTCTCAATTTTGGCCAATTAAAATGAATTTTTGTATGAGAAAATGTGTGAGGAACACGATGGCATTAGAATTTTCAAAATTAAAATTTTAAATGTGTTGAGATAAAAATTACTTTTAATATTTAACTGAATAAATCGTATAGTTGACAACACTGCCGCCAAAAATTAATATTTTTTTCTAGACTCCTTAAATAATTTTCTTCAAAAATCATCTTGCGGTGTGATTTTAGAGTAAATAGAATTGGAGATATGATCAAAAGAATATCAAGGGTTTTGGTAATTTGTCAAAACGGGGTGCTCCCATAGTCCGAGGGGTAGTTCAATTGACACAAAAATTTGGGTTTTTATGTATTGGCCCTAAATGAACAATTCCTCCAAATTTGGTTGAAAGCCGTGAAGGTAGATTTCAAGTTTGCATCTTTTTTGATCACATCGCGCGGAATGACCCATGTTGTTTGCGCAGTAGATACCGACCGATTTTTTACTCTGCAAAGTAGACAAAGCGACACATGGGTAGGAATCTGCAAAACTGAGACCCCCCCAAAACGATTAGTGCCATTTTTGAGACAGAACGATCAAAAACCATTGTTTTGGTCTGATTTGGCTTCATGCCACTACTCCAAATCCGCATAGGAGTGGTATGCGGCTAAATCGATGGATTTTGTGCCGAATGACACGAACATACTAACCTGTTCTGAACTCCGTCCGAACGAAACGGAAGGACGAAAAGAAAAGGACAAAGTGGAAAAAACTTAGAAAACGTACAAGAAATGACACGACAGGTTTTGATGGAGGTCGTCAAACGCTAATGTCGGGCATTGTACTCAAACTCATACTAAAATTTAATCGACGCATGAAAACTGAAATAAATACATATACTGAACTACTGTAAAATTATTATTATTATTGTTTATTGGGGCTTTAACCTCACTAGGTCATTCGACCCAACTACTGTAAAACTTTGTTTTCATTTCGATTTACTATTATTGATGAGACTGCTGATTCAATTTTAGCTATCTGTCTTGTTTGGTTTCGCAAAGCGGTTGGCTTAGTCTCGTGTAAATGTCTTAAGTATTTATTTTTTTTGTCTATAAGGGTGGACGATAAAATTCTGAAGTTCTGTTGTACAAGTATAATCTAGCGGGGTTATCAGTCAAATAAGGGTGTGAATAACGTATCACGGTGTTCCTAAAACCGTTATTAACTAAAAAAAATGACCATAAATTTGGCATACGGCATTCGAAAGATACAGTATCCAAGCATCTTCTCAGTGAATTTCAAAATGATCCATCGAGGGATTCGAGGGATATGGCGATTTGAAGTTTTATGATACGTTTCATAAGGCTACCAGCAAACACCCACGGGTTTGGTCCAATCTCTATAAACAAAAAAATATTTGTCTACTTATTTAGTACATGGCATTCGAAAGATATAGTAATCAAGTATATCCCTTGCAAGTTTGAAAATAATTCATTGACGGAATCGAAAGTTATAACGGTTTGGATGTGGTATGCGGTCATAGATGGGTTTTCTACCAGACTTCAAGCGTGAATCCATGTTTGTCCATTGACTATTTAGATCGTTTATACGTGTCGCGATTTTTAAAGGAAACCCTTGCGATTTAATTACATAAATATAATGTACAAATGGCGTTATTTATATGGTGCACTGAAAAAATATGAAAATAGGGTTGTCTACCAAACGTTAAATATAATGTGTAAATTAAAAAAAATAGATGAAAGTTGGAATCTTTACTTCAAAAGGCCATATCTCAATGGTATGTTGACTGATTCTAATTATTTTTTCATTATTGAACAGGTAGACATTTCATCGTTAATTTTCATCAAGAAGAATATAAAATAGAGTTGTCTACATAAATAAATAGACAATATAATTGGTCTCAACTATATGTATTATAATTATTTAGTGATTATTTTTGTATTAAAAATAGCGGCCTATCAATTTTTATATACTAGTTGATTGCAATTGCTGTTTACTACAAATTATGGATATATGGAATGTTAAAACTAACACAGTCGTGATTCGCTGGTCCCTCAATTTTTAACAGGAGCCGCTTTTTAGTTGGACCTCCGCTAGTTGGTCCATTGTATGTCTGAATGTCAAATTCTTATGTTAAATTCAATTCGACAATAAAACTGACAATAGTTAGAGATATAAGCAGATGAACTTGTACTAATAACATCCCCTTTGATCCCCCTACTAATAACATCCCCCAGTTCTAACATCTGTCAACCCAACCAGCGAATCACGATTTGTACAAAATTTACAACAAAAACCGTATCATAACATAAATTGATCTGAATCAGCAAATACCTTCATATTTTTGAATATATGTATCGAATTTATGGTTTTATTTTTCCATGATTTGTAGTTTGCGTTCGTTGCATTCAACTAATGCATAGAAATTGATAGGTCGTCGTTTTGAATATAAAGATATTTACTAAATAGTGATAATACATATAGTTGAGAATAATTAAGTTGTCTATTGTTTGACAAAGCCAACTCTATTTTATATTCTTCTTGATGAAAATTAACGATGAAACGTCTACCTATTCAATAATGAAAAAATCATTAGAATCAGTCAACATACCATTGATATATGGCCTTTTGAAGTAAACATTCCAACTTTCATCTATTTTTTTGTTAAATTACACAATAGATTTAACGTTTGGTAGACAATCCTATTTTCATATTTTTTTAGTGCTCCATATTAATAACACCATTTATACATTATATTTATGTAATAAAATGGTAAGGGTTTCCTTTAAAAATCATGACACGTATAAACGATCTAAATAGTCAATGGAAAAACATGGATTCACGCTTGAAGTCTGGTAGAAAACCCATCTATGACCGCATACCACATCCAAACCGTTATAACTTTCGATTCCGTCAATGGAATATTTTCAAACTTGCAAGGGATATACTTGATTACTATATCTTTCGAATATCATGTACTAAATAAGTAGACAAATAATTTTTTGTTTATAGAGATTGGACCAAACCCGTGGGTGTTTGCTGGTAGCCTTGTGAAACGTATCATAAAACTTCAAATCGCCATATCTCTCGAATCCCTCGATGAATCATTTTGAAATTCACTGAGAAGATGCTTGGATACTGTATCTTTCGAAAGCCGTATGCCAAATTTATGGTCATTTTTTTTAGTTAATAACGGTTTTAGGAACACCGTGCGTATAGCTTATAATCATATTTTCGTTTTAACTTATTTATAGCAAAGAGTGATGGAGCAATTGCAAAAACAAGGAGTACCGTGGAAGGGACTTGATTGTATGAAAATATTGCAAATGACTTCAAAAATCAACATCTTGATAACATTTTGTGCGTCAAATTACGAACTCATTCAATTTGCATCGGTCGGAGATTAAATTTTCACGTTAATTTGATTCGTTCACGCTCGGGTGTTTCTTGTACATTACTAGCTAATACCCATCGCGCGTTGCTGCGATTTTCAACGAAATAGGAGGAAAACACAATTTGTTCCGTAGTGCCATCTGGCGGGCAGATAATCCCCAACCAATAGCACACAAACACGCTCCATCACAAATGCCTACTGTGTATAAATTTTCACGAAAATCGGTTAAGCCGTTTGGGAGTCTATAAATCATATACATACAAACTATGACTTTTATATATATAGATTTCTTTTTCTTTACTTGTTTCTTGAGATTAACTAATACACGTTAATACATACATTGCATGTGCCAGCATCGCCAGATAACGTTGTTCAGACGGATTTTCTCCTTCCATCGCAGACGAATGCCCTTGAACGGATTCCATTTGGGCGATGTTAATTTTTGTCTGAAAAGAAAATACAAATCATCGATGTTAGTTAAGGGTTTATTGACGAAGCCAAACAAACGATGTGGATATTAAGTGACGATAAATAGATTTACGGCACTTGAACGTTTTCAATTAGTATTCCATAATATTGCTAAGGAACTTCTTACTGCGCCTGTATAGGAAAAGGTTTGATTGTACTATTTGAAAATCGCTATTCAACGAAAGTTTCTGTTACAGGGTGATGAGCCCATTTGCGCCATGTTTCTATTATCACCCTACCCATTTGAAGCCGTTGGTTAGAGCAGTCTTCTATCTTTTTTCAACGTATTGAGTCAAATTGTAGCGCAACAATAGGGACACTCAATTCGAGATTTCGTTGCGCTCAAACACGAGAATTTCACTGTTTTCAGTGCATTTGTGTTATTATATTGGTTCTTAACAACGAAGCAAAGCTGTTGATGTCAATTTTTACGTATTCCATTAATTGTAGGGCGAGAAATTATCGAATTAGTGAGGCACCTTGCTTAGTATGGTGAAAATAGGCACTTCACCCTAGCTGATTTTGATACGCAGTTGCTAAGAATAATAAATCATGCGATGTGATGGCCAGAAGATTGACAAAGCAACCACCTTTGAAGATTTGCAAGCTCATCTTCCGTACTTTCTATTTCATCAGAAATCCAAAAGTAAGCTTCAGGGCGTTCTTTAAAAATAATTTTCAATTATATCGTGTTTGTAGTTTCTATTTTAACTGTCGCTTAGGTTCAAGACTATTCCAGGACGCATAATTCGTTGGTAGACCTCGACTACAGAACTAAAGTTATTAGAAATTCTATTTTAAAGCTTTGATTTTTACAAATTACGTTATCTTCAATTAGGGTACTTAATACCGTTGCAGCCATATGCAATACCATACTTTTCGGTATACATCACCAAAAAATGACAGTGACGATATTTTTACGACTTGCATAATCTATTTAAAAATAGTCTATTCCTTGTAAAAATGCTTATAACATTCTGGTGACAAAAACTAACGGTTAGATATCTTGAGACAAACTGTTTTTCATCAAAATATTTGAATCCTAAAGAGATATCAAAACCGCAAAAGATATAAATAAAACCATTTTTTAAGGAACATCCTGATTTTTTGTTAGCTTCTTATAAAATGTAAAATACAAGAAATCGAACTACTGATATCTTCGACAAAGTTTTTGAAAATATGAATGTCTTCAAATTTTTAAAAACTTTGAAATTACATCCCAAACCATTCAAAAGATCTTAAAAAGCAAAATCTCAAATTGTTAAATAAGAAACACCCTATTCTCTATTTAGGGAATAGTAGAGTCTTTTACTGCCTTTGTATGCAAAAGTGACGTAAATGCCACTTTGGTCAAAAATTCACTTTTTCGTATTTTTAAGTTTGCTACGAAAATCGGACTTCAAATAAAAATAAAAAATGACTTTTAAAACGCGAAAAACAAAGTGACGAAAGCATGTTTTTACCCGCACCATGCAAAACTAATTTCCTGAATAATATATTATTTATAAAATTTACGTCACTTTTGCATACAAGGGCAGTTTACAGCGCAAAATTTTACGCAACGACGCAATACTTTCATTTATATTGGTCATCGTTAAAGTAATGTAAACATATTGCTCAGGGGCAATAAATGAAAAACCAAATTTATATAACTTTAGCAGCTTTCATTTTTTGAATTCAAGAATTTTTTAAAACGAACATTTTTATGTAAAACATCAGAACTCTAGCGGGAAAAAATCTAAACACCTTTATCATCGAAAATTTATGCTTAGAAATCAATTTAGAGGGTTTTGAAAATTATATCGCCAACACAATTTTTCTTTTAATTTTATCCCAAATATTTTACGTGTAGTTATAACAACTGATCTTTAAAGAGTACTCTTAGTTTTTCGACGATAACAGTTATCCGCTCTAGTCCGCTATGAAAACTCCTCAAAGACATAATAAGCTTAAGTTGTATCAACTCTAAAAAACTGTTAGAGCTTACCCCAACACAGTAAACGAAAACATAAGTGCTATTGAATCTATTATCTTCGTAGTGCTCTGATCAACACTGCTGCTGAAAACGCCTACCGTTATACTACACCAGTGATTCGAGTATCAAGCTGTTCAACGTTCGACCCAACATCGTCACATAAGCAAGGTTTAATTATGACGTGAAGGGGGCGGCAGGCCAGTTACTGCAGAACTGGTAAACAACGAGCGTCGCGATAGTCCGACGCTCGATGACGACATAGTAGGTATGGCGAAACTGTAACTGCGCATACTAAACACAACGAGAGTAGGAACATGTGAGAGGGGTCATGCAATTTCAATTATTGAACCTACACTTGTACATTTGGGTAGTGGAATCGCAAACAAACGATACACATGTATGAGTACATCTGTATACCCACATGATATGGACAACTGAAACAAACATTTTCGTATGGGATGGGGGCACATCGCGATCGAGCAGTAAATCGGGGAATTCCAAGTGGCGTGCCCCTTTTCGCGGGCGCGTGTGCGCTCTCACCAAATCATTATTGGCGGAAACAAATGCAGAGGAATGGAATGCATTAGTGACCTTCGGAATAAAACTTGATGATCGGACAGAGAGTTTGATATTTTCATCGGTGGAAAAATAGTGTGACTAGGGTGACGAACGTATTTCGATGTTAATGAGCGGCAAATTTCGCAGAGTGTGTTGCACTGATACGAGCTTTTCTGCGAAAAAAATAAAAGGTTGTGCACAAGACATTTCCACGGTTTCTTCATAAAAAAAACTATTTAAAAATCCTGGCATGAACAATGAGAGAAACTCGAGTTTTAGCCAATAAAACATAACATAGTGGTCTGAATCAACAATCCAGGAGGATTTTGTAGCTAAACCATATATTTTTGAGCTACAATTTGTTCAGGACAATTAAACTGTATCAGCGTTCTTCAGTGTAGGTGATCTTATTGTTAAGATAATTCAAAAGTTATTTTCTGAATGTTGTGAGATAGAAGATTGCAGTCTTCAGCAACATTGTAGGGGAACTTATACCAAGCAACTTGGCCGAAGACGTCGTAGTTGTATCTCTAATGGTTTTTATTTTATAGCTATTTTAATTGAGGAACTGTTCCGAACAAAAATTGTTTTTTTTGCGCTAACTTTTTTACATTTTATTTCTCGTAAGCGGTGTCTTTGGATAGTTTTCAAAGATCATTGAGATATTTTTTTCCATTATAGAACAATTCAGATAGCTGAACTGAAGTTATGAGCAATATTGAATAAAAAATAGTTTCTATTAAAACATTTATGCCCATAATTGGGGCCAACGAAATTAATTTCTTTTTCTTTCATTTCAAAGAACATGCTTTTAAGCTTGTTTAGAAAAAAAAAATTAATCTAGTTCGAAAAATGTGGTTTGCTACTAAAAATGCCTCATATACTGAATCAAACGTTATTTTCATTAGAGCTAAGACCGTTTGTCAGATTGAATTGCACCTTTCAAAATATCTAAGATATTGCATGAGCGTTGCTTACTGTGATATTCTAAGACTATGCAAAATTGTACATTCTTTGGTCTTCGAATATCTCGATCGATCGAATTAAGTACGCAACTCGTCGAAGATTACAATCTTCAAAGCAGTTTAGATCCACAGCATTTCCACGAAATCAGAGCTAAGCTGTCAACGCGATATTGTTTGGGTCGAACGCATTTTGTTCTAAACATGCCTAAAAGTATTCTCTTTAAAATGCAAGAAGAATAAATTGATTGCGTTTGCCAAATTTTAGATATAAATATTTTCAGGGTTCTTTTTTTATCTAATATTGCTCATAACTTCGATTTTGAAACTGCAAAAAAATGTCTCAACAAGCTTTAAAAAACACAGCTTACGAGAAATAAAATATAAAAAGTAAGTGCAAAAAGAGTTTTTGTTAGGAATACCCTAAGTTTATCAATTCAAATAGCTATACAATAAAACCTTTGGAGATACAATTATGATGTCTTCGGCAAAGTTGTTTGGGATAAATTACTCTGCAATGTTGCTGAAGACTGCTATGTTCTTTTTCACCACATTGCGAAAATAATTTTTGCAACACCTAAACAATAAGAGTCACTCTAATACCACCTATATCTGAAGATGACCTATTTGATACTAATGATTTGTCCTGAAGACATCGTTACTCTAAAATATGAAGTTTAGCTACAAACATTTTTGTCTTTCTAAATTGTGGATTCGGATCACTATGTATTGGTTTAGTTACATCATTTTTTGACTTAAGCTTCCGGAAGTCGCGCTAGTGCACTGAGTGCACGCTGCACTGAAAATCTAGCGAAATCGTCTTAACGCACCAGCGGCTGCTCGTTCAGTAGACCATTTACGCGACTTCCGGAGGGTTAAGAGGGGCACTCCCTCAAGACATTACAAAAAATCAATTTTTTTGTTTTTGTTTCAATCGATTGAGAGCCTTGAGAATTTTTTCCAAAATTTCAAAATATATATTATACCAAATTGGTGAGTAATATCTTCGTTTTTCTAAAATAAATGTCCAAAAAGTACTTTTTTCGGCCGAAAGAGAGAGTGCCCCCTTAACCCGAAAAGGTCAGAACACAACACACAACTAATTATATCCGTTAACGCAGTCTTTTACGCAACAGAATTTCAGAATACAAACTACAACGTGCAGGCGTTCCGGTAATGTGATTTTTTCACACGTGATAATGATTTGACGCGTCTTATTAACACATTAAATTCTGTGTCATATCAATGAACTAACTCGTTGACCACATTTCTTATTAGTGGTCATTCTGATTGTGATATTGAGTATACGGTGCAAGAGGGTAGTGACTTCACGATCGCGTAGAAATTTGGGTTTATTTGTTCGCTCTTGAGACCGCATGGATCAGATTATAGTGTTCCCTAAATTGCATGTTCGTCTTTGTGTATCATCGCGAAGGGCTCGAGCGTTTATATGTTAACGTGGGCGTGTGTATGCCGCGTGTACAAGCGTGTATGTAACTTCGCGCGCCTATATTCGATTTTATAACCGTGCGACCATTCATATATTCGCGTGTGTCGTTGTTTGTCACGCGGACCGTTAAACTGTTACTTAATTTTAGTGTACGGTTTAGATGCTAGAAAAGAGTGAGTTTACCCATATTACTATACACCGGTCATGTCGCCATGAAACGTATCATCCAGTGTATATCAGCGTCATATTTGTTAGATTAGGTCAATTGAAGGCCTTAGCAGTGGTAGCGAGGGTAGGGACATTCAAACTTGACCGTGATTCCTGAAGATGATCGCGAAGGATTCGAACGATTATATGTTAACGTGTTTGATCTTGTGGGCGTTTGTATCTCGTGTGTGCTAGTGGGTATGAAACTCCACGCGTATTAGTTCGATTGTATAACTGTGTAGTCATTTCCATATTCGCGTAGATCTTTGAATTTGTTTAATTTTGAGTGTACGGCTCAGATGCTAGAACTGAAAGCATAGACTTAGGGTGCTAGGACTAAGTGTGGAGGCTTTCGGATGTGACCGATTTATGATCGGGCGTTAATAAATTGCGCCCGGGTGTTTTAATGTATGCTAGATTGCACGCGATTTACGTGGATGATGGCAATTGCATGTTAGAGCTTGTGACAAGGGCTGTATTATCGCAGAGGACTCGAGCGTTCGTATGTCAATGGGTTTGATCACGTGGGTGTTTTTCGCCCGTGTATGTAACTGCTCGTATATAAATTCGGTTGAGCATGTGTAACCGCTTACATATTCGCACGGATCTCGAATGTGAGTACGGTTCAGATCTAGAAGGAAGTTAGTTCCCCCATATTCCATATCACTAGAGTATGTGGTCTTATCATCCTGAGACTTCTAGTGTAAACATTTGTTTTGAGACCAAATTTATTGTAATGGAATGTACTTCGGCTGCGAGGACAAAATGTCGAGACTTCCGGACGTGATCGATTCATGTTCACGAGGGAACAGGCGTTGGTATGATCGCACTTCAAACGACGTTTACAAATTCGTAAGTTTAGTTTGATCGATGATGGTTATCGACGTTTTTCGGCGAAATAAAAACACCAACGTATTGCCAGATCGTCCGGACGTTTCGAGCTACTCCTGGCTTTCACTCATCTTCTGCGGACAAATCTTCAATCCTAGCACTATCGCCGAAAAACGTCGATAACCATCATCGAACATTCGAAAGCGGCGATTACCTATTGTCTACAAGTTTAGTTTGAGCAAACGACATGTTTAAAAAGGCAGTTTTAAAAACAAGTCGTTTGCCCAAGCTAAATTTACTGAGAAAGCCGTAAGTATTCACAGAAATTCCATTTCCAGTCAGTACAATACTCAAAGATAAATTCGTAAGTACTAATATATCGGCTAGATCGCCGAAGCGTTTCGATGTATGCTCAGATGATCGTGATTACATAATCGCATGCGTAATCGCATTTGTATTATCACGAAGGACAGGACCGTTTCTATGTGAATGTTTTTGATCGCGTGGGCGTTTTATGTCGGGTATGCTAGCATGTTTATAACTTCGCGAGTTTGAATTCATTTATATAACCGTGTAGCCTTTTCAATGGGCTCTTGAATGTTTGCGCGAGCCGTCATTCTGATGTATAAGTTTGAATGTACGGTCCAAATTAAGGAGTTCTCTCATCTCACTAGGGTTTACAAATATAATGACTTGCTGTTTAGTGTATATAACTTCCGTATTTTAGAACGGGAGCTCCCGAACGAGTATATTATACGATCGCGCAAGAGTGGGCATTTGCATGTTGGCAAATTAAAACGTCTTACAACACAGATTTAATCGCGAGGACGTTTATATAATTGTGGTTGTAAGTATTCGTGAATGATCGCGTTTGCGCTCAGGCTTGTATTACCGTGAAGGCCTCGAGCGTTTGTTATTGTGCCCGTTCTTTTAATTGTATGGTCGTGTATTTAGATAGCACTTTCCCGTGTTCTTTTGAGTGTCGCAGAGTGGTCGGAAATTGAAAAAACGTGGAAAAAATTAATAACTCCTCGTGGTTAGCTTTTAGAAGAAAAGTGTATTCGGCAAAGGTGATACTTAGTATCTAGGTCTTCATTTGGTTGCATCAAAGTAATTCGGAACTCGGCCACTAGGGCGGCACTCCATTAAACTTTTTAATAGGGCATGATAGAAGGATGGTGTCTTCGAAGAAGTTTTAGGCACTGCTATTCTGAGCAACTCTTCCGAAGGTACTAACAATACAGGTCTTAAATATTGAAAAATAATTTCAATAGTCGATTTTTACCCATAACTCACTTAGCTGTAGCCAAATAGTATATCTTTATACAACTCTTTTCTCCATATATCCTAAAGAATAATTTACTGTGCTATTTATACCACTTAAGCCCAAATCAAGTTGAAAGAAAGCCTATTTTCTAAAAGAACTTATAAAAAAAGAAAAAACCCGGATATTTCTTTACTCCAGCTTCATCCAGCCAAATTTTTGTTTGAAGTAGCATCTTTGGGCTTGATAGCAGCTAATTAAGACATATCGGCTTGCGGTAACTTGCGGTATCTCATGTGCGACACTCAAAATGGAAAAATTATCATCACAGAAAAAATGTGCAAATAAACATCCGTTAAGAACCACGAGCATTATTTGCCTTTCGTTTGCCCCTCTCATTTAAACACTGTAAAGTTAAACAATAAACTTAGTGTACCACGACTTGATTGTATGTGGAGTATCAAAGTAACACATATCGAAACAATCAAAAGCAAGAACAGTCCTGCAAGGTATAGAATCAAAATCAATATTATTCTGTCGACGTGGCAGAATGTATGTAAACATTACGTATTCAAAGACAATGGATTGTGCGTAATTTTGCAGCGTTGGCAGAATAATATATATTTTGATTCCGGCACCTTGCTGAACTGTTCATGCTTTTAATCAAGTGCTTACAATCAAGTCGTGGTACATTAAGCTTATTGTTTAACTTGCCAGCGTATAAATGTGCGCTAAAAAAGGCAAACAAAAGGCAAACAATGCTCGTGATTCTAAAAGGATGTTTATTCACGCTTTAGTTTTTTTTGTGATGATATTTTTTAGTAACAAATTTAAGACAAAACTTAATTGTAATCGCTTGGGGGTAGTTCTGTATGAAATGGCAGACAAAAAAGTATTTTAGATTTGTTTTCTATGTTGAGTGTCGCACATGAGATACCGCAAGTTACCGCAAGCCAATATGTCTTAGTTAGTTGCTAGCAAGCCCAAAGATTCTACTTCAAACAAAAATTTGGCTGGATGGAGCTGGAGTAAAAAAATATCTGGTTTTATTCTTTTTTATACGTTCTTTTAGAAAATAGGCTTTCTTTCAACTTGCTTTGGATTTAAGTAGTATAAATGACACAGTAAATTATTCTCTAGGATATAGGGTAAGGTGGGGCAAATCCGACCGTTGGGTAAACCCGACCCCCTCTGTTACCGAAAATCAGAAGCACTCCGCGAGCTAATGTTAATGTTTTCGTGTAGAGCATCGAAAATAATCATGATGGTGGCATGGCAGCATTTTATTAGTCTACATTGAGATGCTCAAACGACAATAAGTGTGTTTTTACAACTTTTGATATGATTTTTGTGCATCATTGACTCAAGATATTTCTGATTGTTAATGTGATAGCATAACAAATGTAAGTGGATTTAAATTCTTCGATTTAAGTCCTACAAAGTTCATAGATGAATTTAGGCCAACTTTTTTCATATTTTTTTTTAATCGCGTCGTAATGAAAAATGACGCGGTGGGGCAAATCCGACCTCTAAATAGTGGGGTAAATCCGACCGCTTTTTTGATAAGAAAATGTTTATTTATCAATTTGAAAAATATTTTTATTATTATTATTTATTATTTTTTCGCACAATGGTTCATAATTACAAACGAAAAACACAAAAACGTGATGAATATAGTATTTGTCGAGCAATTGCTCCGATGCGAATGGGAATATTTTTACCTGCTACTGCTCGTGATTTTGACATTCCAAGATTGACATTGAATTCCATTTTCTTCATGTTACAATTGAATAACATAACATTCATCGATTTATCATTGAACAACCATAAAATTTGGGTAATATATGTACTAAATCAACCAAAAACATAGGCGGTCGGATTTACCCCACCATTTTTGAAAACAGCAAAAATGAACGTTTTCGTAAAACGCTTTTATCTCCAATTTTTTCCAAAGATACAAATAAAATGTTCTATATAGAAAGCTGCCCAGAAGTCTAACCTTTAATTTGGTATACAAAACGACTTGATCCGATGTAAAATGAGCATTTTACAGCCAAAACCATTTACTAGGTCGGATTTGCCCCACCTTACCCTATGGAAAAAAAGTAGAATAAAGATATACTATTGGGCTGCAGCTAAGTGAGTTATGGGAAAAAATCGACTATTGAAATTATTTTTCTAAAATAGCACAATATCTCAAAACCTTTAAGGCCTGTATTGTTAGTACCTTCGGGAGAGTTGCTCAGAATAGCAGTGCCTAAAACTTCTTCGAAGACACCATCGTTCTATCATGCCTTATTAAAAAGTTTGATGGAGCGCCGCTCTAGTGGCCGAGTTGCGAATTACTTTGATGCAACCAAATGAAGACCTCAATACTAAGTATCAACTTTGCCGAAGACACTATATTTCCAAAACGTAACCACGAGGTATTATTAATTTATTCCACTTTTTTTTCAAATTCCGACCACTGTGTGTCACCGAGTAAGAAACAACAAAAAACGAAACTACACATTACTTAGACATTCAATAAAGGTTATATGGGCTCACGACTCGTATACTACAAGGTATTAGAGAAAGACATTAGATATTATAATAATCATGCGCAGAGCGGCAAAAAAAATAGTTTTAACGAAAGGTGAGAAAGGCAAAAACATGCAACATATGAAAAAAGAACATAAGTATTCCGAACACCTCATATATAATAGAAACACTAACTTATTGCTGATCTTTAGTTTGCGACATAAAAAAGCCCAATAAGAAGATTGGAAGATGTATGCAATACCATCAATCCAATCGGTCTAGAGAAGGGAGGCAAAGTAGTTAGGAATGTTTGAAGCTGAAATAAATATCACCTGAATAGTGGTCGCAGTGGCAAAGTTTCCCCTAACAAAAGAAATATCACCAGAAGTTTGGTATTTACATTCTGAAACGATACGAGCTGAAAAAGCTACTTTCCCTTGTAACCAACTGAGTGCTGCTAAATATCTAATTCGTGAACAACATTTTCACGCCCCATACTGGTGCTGCCAGCGTCATAATGATCATCACCGTGCTCGACCATTCGGATCTTTCGAATCACGACCGAATGTTATTCACACTAACAACATGCTCAATTTTATGACGCTTGTCGCCAGCTTTTTTTGTATACCCTAACATTGTCTGCTGATAATAACTTTAACTGTTTTTTTTTCATTTTGATTATATAGCTTTTAAGATTAAGGTTAGAGAAATCTTTTTGAAAAAAATCTCTAACCCTATGTGCGCGGTTGGGAATCGGACCCAGGTGAGCTGCGTACAAGGCAATCGATTTACCAACTACGCTATGACCGCTCCTAGAACTTTAGCTGTCTTTCTTCCAGCATTCGCGCAACATGTCTAGCCTATTGTAGTCTGCACGCCTTTCTTAGGAAAGTTTCTATTTTGTTGGGCCATAAAATAAACATTGTTTACAAATTTTACGTTAAGAAAAATCCAAAGCTAACGCTTTTGAAAGTCGTCTGTGCAATTATTTGTGTTCCATTGTGTCATTAAGTGCTGAGAAAAGAAGTATTATCTGAACTCAGCACTAAACTCTCGACAGTCTGTCTTCTTCTACGACCACGCTTCATAGCCGTTCAACGCATCAGGGGTGTCAGTGATTTGTATAAACCATGTTCTGTGAGTGCCTATAGACAAAGGGGTTTTACTTCGCAAACCGTAGAAAGTCCTACTTGCAGCCGTAATACGCGTTCTGTTTTCGTGACTAACATCGTTATCCTATGTCATTAGTGTTCCAAGGTATATGAACTCATCGACAACCTCCTATCATTATCCATTGATTTTCATCTCGGAACCATCAGTTAAATCTGTAACCCTGTATGCAAAGTTCGGCAGTCGATGAGCTGCGTATATATTAAAGTATTTTTAATTGAAAAAATCTTGTCGAACTGTTTCTTCAAAAGGACAATTCATTAGGTTATCTTTTAAAAGAAGTAGACATTTCTAAATAATCCCATCACATTGCATACATGTGCAAATTATGGTTTCATTTTACCCAGTAATCAAAACTAAGAATTAGCTGACAAGTCTTTTCAAATAGATGACTACGCTATCAAATTCACGATAACGCAGAAATCACAACAAATTATAGTTTACAAACTAGGTCTACTATAAGAACAACTTCATATGGTTTATATTTAAGTAATACGATCATTCGCCTCTGCTTAATAACTGATACCTAACTGTCCATTTTAGACGCATTCGTGTAATGCACCGGCTAGCTTGACTTCTCGCCGAACGAATGAATTGTTTAGCTTACGACTTAACAAGTTTCGCAGTAAAGCTGCTGTGTATTCATAAAAAAATATTTGTTTTGATAGAGCACACCCGCAGTCGCATAGCTACTATAGAGTTGTGCGACGCAATTGCCGGTGTTTGAATATAATTTCTAGTTTAATGATTCCGCCTCTTTCTAATAGGGTGCTACGCGTTTTTGCACCCAACATCGATGATTGTATTTCAACGTCGGCTTCGAATGCAGGATCGTCATTGGACCGGTTAAACATGGGGTAAACCAATGATAACAATTTGCCTTCGACTCGTTCACTTTGCTCCTCCAAGCTAGATTAGTCACTCGAGTAAGAAAACCGATCAGAAGATATTTGTCACTCGAGTTATCGGTGTTTGTGTGTTATTTCAATCGCTGTTGTAATATACGATTACTACTAGCATAAGCAGATAAAAAGAATAACAACAGATAAGATCTACAATATACATTCGTTAGTGGATGCCGCATGAACCTGCGAAAAAGGTACACGTGCAAAATCGACTGGTGGTTTTGGTGCTAATCGGATAATCTATATGATACCTGATTGGGGCTGAACGATTAAAGCTAATCATAATACTCCCCGATGTTTATCATAATCTGGCAATTAGTGGCAACTGATATCAATCGATGCTACTATTTATATTGTACGAAAATTCAATTATCTTTATCGTGGAATAGTATGGCCAAACATACTGCTAAGTTTGCAAAGGCTGAAAAAAAAGATAAACTAATTGGAATTAATTTGCAATATTTTAACAATTACGAACTGTAACCCGCTGTGTTACATATAGGTGCGAGATAAGAGAAATAGCTGTTTGAGACAATGCCAACATTCTCGTTAAAACTGGGTTCTTCCAGTTTTTAAGTAATCTAGTTTAACAGACCAACCTTAAATTAATATATTTAATTGCTATACAATAGTCAGATGTTCTCCAGTCATGTAAGTGTATGCAGGTTAGCAAATGCTTAAAATAGAGTCAGACTCCACGGGGTTCACATTTTGCAACAGCTTATGACAAAGTTGTTAAGATGGTGCCGGGATTTCCTCTCAAAGCCTATCTCGATTTTTATAGCTGTCGAGATAAAAGAAATTTATAATTCACGTTCGGGGGTATGATGAATTATCACCAACATGCAACTATGCTGAACCGAAGGGTGAGTGGCGTTGACTACTTCGTCCCTAAACACAAGTGAACGTTAAATCTCCACGATACCGACTCGAACCCACGTCACGTCACGCTGTTCCTAAGGATCTACCAGAGTTCAGTGGTCGAGCCGCAGAGTAGCCATAGTTCCTGGTCATGTTCAATTATTCAACGCAAATGTGCGATTTTTCAAATGAAGAATGCTCCGACTGCGGGAATGCTTAAGAGGTGAGGCACTGAATAGGATGAGATGCGAATTGCTGCACAGGAAACCTAATGCGATCATCCAAGCGGTGATCCAGAAGGTGAGAGATCTGCCTGTTACTAGGGTCGAAAAGTTGGAAACTCTTGTCGGCTTCGTACTTTCTGTAAAGTATCTCTGCGCCAGAGTTGAAGCGGTTGGAAAGGCTGTATTATTGTGCAACATGAGGCTAAACTATTTCACCATTCACCTCTGATACCGAACTCCTTTGCCTCAGCTCCCCACATGGCCAAACGGGGTACGAGCCACCTTATGCCGTTTTTGCTTGGACCCGTGGCTGGGTCGGGTTCTGGTCCCAACCTCTGTCAGATCATACATTTTGAGCGGTTGAGATTGAAGCCTGACTAACTTTTGGCAGATTTTAAGTTAATTATCGAGCTACATTAATTGAGATCGCCCGCGTTAAACTGTTAATGTATCAGTCATACTAAGTAAATCTTTGTAGCTACGGTTTCATTACTATCCTCTATTAATTTTTTCTAGACTTTCAGACGGCGCCGGTGGTTGAGTGGTAAGTGTGACCGCCACTCACTCCAGTTGGCCTGGGTTAAATCTCAGCCGAGGTCGTTGAGATTTTCCTAAGGTGAAAAGATCTGTGGTCACGTCTTCCTTCGGAAGGAAAGTACCGCCGTTGGTCTCCGGTCCACGAGTTTGATGGATCGATATTTAGTCCAGATAGTAGAGTCACCTATATGGCGTCGGTAATGAAGAAGTAGAATCTAACTTCTATATTTATTAACAAATTTCCTCCTCCCGTGATACTTGTGGAGTGTGCAGTAGCAGTGGCGGCGCGAGGTGTATTGCCGCTCGGGATCAAACATTAAACTTGCCGCCTTCTTATAATGCATTTTCAAAAGGGTTGAATTATTTCCCACCTATTTATATGAAACTATTATGATAAAAGTATTAGAAAATGTTCTACATAAAAATTAACTTTTCACATTTTATTGTCAATATTTTGTCCTTTGCACATAAATTGCCTCACGAAAGGTGGCGCTACGACTCCGTTCAACTACTGGTACACCCTCTGTAAAATATAAGATATTAGTTATTTTTATCCTAAATATAAAATAAAAGTGTGAAATATAAGTGTAAGATTATTTAATTTTAAAAATATATAGGGACATAAAATCGCGAAGTTGCTAAAAAATTTATTGAATACATTACAATTGTTTTAAACAATGTAATGTGTTTTCAAAACTTACATATTAAAAAAAAACTGATCAAAGAATTGGACAAATTATTTTAAAATATTATTCTTGTGAATTACTGGCGATCAGCTATTTTCTTTTTAAATTCTCTAGCTAAACGTTCAGAGACGTAATTTACCTTTAACCCCATCAAACCCATTTTGTTTATAAACAATAACGTTTATCAATAGCCATAAGTTTTGGCTAAGACAAGATTAGCCTATAAAACTAATTATTGTGATAATTAAATTTCGTTTGAGCTTAAGCACATATAAGTATTATTCGTATAACTGAAGTAATTGTAATTTGTCTGGCTAGATCCCGCTGGAGCAGTGCTGCCAAGATCAGTTTTAGTTAAGGGTATAGCATAAATTTTAAATATATTTGTGATGACTCCAATTATTATTGAAAACTGATAAACCCCCTATCAATTTAAACTGTGTTCGACTACCTTTTCCCTACAATTTGATTATTGTAAATATTGTAGGGGAATTGTATTAAGCATCGGATGGTAAATTATGAGCAGCTTGCAGCACTGCGAAAGAAGTACCTAAAACAGATTTTTCATGCTCCTTGATCTCCACAGCTTTTAAGAAAAATTATTTTAGAGCCAGGGAAAAATGAATGGGTTAATGTATATTATATGAATATTTACTTTTCTTACTGAAGTATCACAACGTTGACTTTCTTCATGCCTTTGGAGTATTACAAATAACACGGTACTATAGTGGTATTGTACTTTTCAATTTACCTAGAATAGGTTGTAGATCTCATCAAATGCAACTCAAAATAATGTATGAAAAATGCTATAACCTAGATTTATTGCAAAAAACTTTCGTATTTTTTGGCACCTTCGCTAATAAAAAAAATCTACGTGGTCATTTTTAACCGATTTTCAATTTCTGTGTTCTGGAAAGACGAAGAAAAGACCTTTCCAACGGGATGCTATGTTCCTTTGTTTAAAATACTTTGCGGGTTTGGGGCAACAATTTGTAAACAATCAATATTTTGCGATTTTTCATTAAAATTAGGAAAAATACTCAACATTCTTATTTTATTAAAAGTTTAGAGATTTAGTTCTGCATTTAGTGATCGATCTGTTTATCTCCAAATTCGGTTGAAAAATGGTAAAGTTAATTTTTTTTCCAAATTAGGTACTTGCTTGCATGCGCGCGCTATGAGATACTATAATTATATCTTCCGATGTTTTTCTTCATTTTAACTTCAAAGTTTACACGCATAATTTTAAATGTATACGTAATCGAGCAAAAACATCGATTTTTTGAAAATTGTATATGAAACCGTGCCCTTAAAAGATCATGCGAGCAAGTTTCTAATTTGAAAAAATAATACAAGAACATAACATAGCATACCGTTGAAAAGGTCATTTCTTTTTCGTTTCAGAACACTCAAAAAATTAAAGTCGGTTGAAAATGACCGCGTAACTAATTTTTTAGAGCCGAGAAATAGTTTTTATGCTATAAATCAAGATTTTGAGGGTATATTAATTTGATCAAACAGGGGCTTGTATTGTATTTGACCAGATCTAAAACCTTTTCTGGATCATTCTTTTTTTTATTTTGCTGCACCGTGTAATTATTTATTATGGTACAAGAGTCGACAATTTTTTTAATAGTATTTGTAGTTTTTTATACTAATAACTAAGTTGTCGAATGGTGAATACTTTCCAGTGTCCGCCAGCTTCTAGCTCGTGCCTCAGCTTTGTAAGTAATTGCTTGTCACAAATTGGGTCCTATATCAACATGCTCCCAAACATCCCTAGGGGAAAGGGCGGCCAAGATTCATCTGCCATCATTTCAAATTTGCGTAAACAAACTAACAATCGTCATTATTATCTTAGTGATAAAGTGACCTAGTGATCGAACAATCCGGATAATCTGAATCATAATTGAATGTATTTTAGATTTCCAGGTTACTCGATCTTGGACCGCCGGTTCCATGGACGACCACCGCACGCGCATCTTCATGAATTGTGCACAGCCCGCAAGAGCGGGGTTTGCCTCGAAGTCAACGACCTCCTTCAGGTTCTATGCTGGACATAACTTTAACTGGTTTCTCTTTCGTCATTCCGCACTATAAGCCTAACTCACGGTAGTCTGCAGCCCTACAATGTCAGCATGGTTGCATACTTGGTAACGTTGGGGGTTCATGCGTCTGCGCCATTCTCCATTTTCTACTGTGCTGCCAAGTATTTAACGCAAAGTTCTTCTCCCAATCAAACCGAGCACTCGATACCCTGCTTTCTTCAACATCCATGCGTCATGACCGCACAGAACAACAAGAAGTATCAGCGATTTGAATAGAGCAAGTTTTGCGCGTATCCTTAGGCAGTCTTAGCTGACTACGTAAACCATATTTGCAGCAGAAACATGCATTTTTCCTTCGCGGCTAACATCGTTATCATATGTCACCTCGAACCCAACACAACTGCCACGTTCTCTACCAGCTACCATGTACTTTGTCTTGTAAGAGTTTATAGTCCGATTCTTGCAGCTTCCCTTTTCAAAGGTAACAATGCCTCTTCCACTGCTCTGCGATCAACGCCAATGACGTCGATGTTGATCGCAAAGCCAAGAAGTATGTGAGACCTCGTGATGATGGTTCCGTTCCTTTGCACATCAGATCTTCGTATCGTTTGATTTCAACCCATCCAGCGTCAGTTTTGTCGGGAAACCATGTTCAACCATTATCTGCAACAGTTCATTTCGTTTTACTGAATCGTATGCCGCCTTGAAATCCACAAACAGATGGTGAGTCCGCAAGTTGTATTCCAGGAATATATCCAGAATTTGTCGCTGGGTAAACATTTGGTCCGTCGTTGATCGTTCTTCTCGAAACTCGCTTTGATATTCGCCTGCAAAGCATTCAGCCAACAGGCGCAGTCTCCTTAACAGTACACGAGAGACTACCTTGTAGGCGACATTGAGGATCGTTATACCTCGGAAGATATTAAAGGGCGAACACGAAATTATTGCGACGCCGAAAATGTCATGCCAATTTTCTTATAATGTTTAAAATCAAACCAAAATTTTAGGGTAGTTTTATACGTATATTTACTTCAAAAATCAAAAGAAAAGTTAATCGATGGAGCCTTGAGTGTAAAATTGAACGCATTTTCGCTTGATGCCCTCCATCAAAGTCTTTACAGTGTCATCCGGTACCAGTTTCTCAGTTTTTTTTTCCATTTTCTTAACATGTCCTTCTCGTCTCTGACTGTCTTCTTGCTCTTCCGAAGTTCCCGCTTCATCATTGCCCAGTACTGCTCCACCGGGCGCAGCTCGGGACAGTTTAGCGGATTCATGTCCTTTGGAACAAAATGGACAGAATTGGCCTCATACCACTCCAGGACACTTTAAGAATAGTGGCATGATGCCAAATCTGGCCAAAATGGCGGAGCTTCGTCGTGCTGGTGCAAGAACGGCAAAAGGCGCTTCTCGAGGCACTCAGATTTGTAGATCTCGCCATTTACTGTGCCCTTTGTCACGAAAGGCTCACTCCTCAGTCCGCAAGAGCAGATGGCCTGCCAAATGAGATATTTGGAGGCGAACTTCGACATTTTCTTCTTCTTAAATTTGTCGTCCACATAGAACTTGCTCTTGCCGGTGAAAAACTCCAACCCCGGAATTCGCTTAAAATCATTTCGTCGTCCATTACACAGCAGCCATATTTTGTCAGCATCTTCTCATAGAGCTTCCGTGCCCGAGTTTTAGCCGTCGATTGTTGCCGCTCATCGCGGTTTGGGAAGTTCTGTACCTTGTATGTATGTAGTCCAACTCTCTTCTTTGCATTCTGGACTTAGCTCTGCGACATGCAGATCTTTTTAGCCAAATGACGGCTTGAGACGTTGGGATTTGCTTTAATAATCCGCTTCACCTTTCCCTCCGTCTTTTTGTTCTCCGGTCCCGGTTTTCTTCCAGTTCCTTTGCCGTGGTCCAACGTCAACCGCTCCTGGAACCGCTTCAACACTCTGGAGACGGTTGAATGGTGAATGTTCAACATTTTTCCCAACTGCCGGTGCGACAGGTCAGGAAATTCCAGGTGTTTGGAAAGAATTTGTTCTCTCGACTCGCGTTGGTTCACCTCCATTTTCGTTGAATCGAAAAACACGACTTCGAGTTTGACAGCATGTAAACAATACACATCAATGAGAAAGTGTGCAAAATTTGGTTGATTTTTACTCAATGGTAAAAAAGTTATACCCTGTTGAATGTGTAATTTCGTGTTTGCCCTTTAGTGTGTTTCTTTTGTACTTTTATTCGTTTGCTTTTTCATTACCTATGCATATAAAATAGTATCGGTCTTTTGACATACTTTTAATCGTGCTTTTTGCATCTTTATTTAAATATTCGGCATGTTATGATTGCTTTTATTGCTATAACTTTGTACTATAGTCATATACGTACAAACGTACAAACGCTCTTGACTTTCGCGATAAGACAAATCTGGTCACAAACGCGACCATCGTCTACACATACTTACGCCCGCGACTCTCTTCTACCATCTGTACCATACACTATAAATTAAACATCGGATTCACGGTCCGCGCGCGTTCATTCAAGAATACACGCGACATGATTATGAAACCGAAATTATACACGCGAAGTCACATACACGTGACAAACACGTTAACATACACGTCTCAGCGCTTATAGATTTTTAAACGCGGTCTCAATCGTGAACTCAAAAACTCCTGCGCTCGCACGATCATGAATCAGTCACTTCCGGAAGTGTCTATCCTTGGTAGCAGCAGAGCAGATCCATGCCTTTAATTGGACCAATTAAAACAAAAAGCTCTCATATTTACTGGCAACACGTTTCATGGCGACATGACCGGGAACTCTTGATATAGAGTAACTCATTTCCTGTCAGAATGTGAATTGTGCACCGAAAACTAAATATCCGAATGACGGTCCGCGTGACCATCCAAGAACGCACAAAATCCAGCTTCGTACACGCGGAGTCACATACATGCGAGCACACGCGACAAACACGTTAACATATGAACGCTTAAGCTCTTCGCGATCAACAATGCACACCTACGTCTGCGATCGCGCAGACTTTATAATACCTCGGTAATAAGGTGAACGTTTTAGGACTTACGAAGTTTCAAACGCGGTCTCAAACGTAAACCTACAAACGTCCGTGTTCGCGCGATCATGAATCGGTCACGTCCGGAAATCATTACATTCCGTCTTAGCAACTTAGGCCCATACATTCAGTTGGACAAATCGAAAAATAAAGCACATATCCAAAAGACAACACCTTCCATGGTAACATGCCCGGGAACTCTAGTAATATGGAAGATCTCACTTTCTTCTAACATCTGAATTTTACACCAAAAATTAAGTATTAGATTCACAGTCCGCGCGCGATCATCCAAGAACACATGCGAATATACGAAAGGCACACGGTTATAAAATAGAATTTATACACGCGAAGTTACACGTTAGCACACGCGATATACAAACGCACACGCAATTGAACACCTTAACGTACAAATGCTCGAGCCCTTCGCGATGATACACGCGAACGCTAAGCCCTACGCCCGCACATATCTGAACCGTACTATGAATATCACATTCAGAATCACGGCCCGCTGCAAGTGACCTTAAGCAGTGTTTGAGTGGGCGACATTGCCTGTCTCATCTGTAATCGTAGTGAGTGATTCTGACGGAGAGACCTTTCGAGCACCTAGCTCTACAGCTCCAATAGGACAACTCTCGACAAAAAAAAAGCGGAAAACTGTAGCTGGAATCAAAAATGGAATACCACTAATCGATCGGTAATAAAATTATCGACAATTTAAAACAAAAATCATTAATATCGGAAAGTACAATATTTGAGATGCAGTGATGATACCTCTTTTAAATCGCGAGTAATTATTTATTCGCGATTTCGCAAAATCTGCTCCATGAAAAAAAAATCCAACAACATTTTCGAGTTCTGCGAGCCATTTTACTACAATTTGTAAACTAGCGCAACCGACGTGTTCGAAACTGGCCGGAATTTGATACAGTACGCTGTTCGATTACGGTTAGATCTCACACAAAGGTTGTCCATTTTGTTTTCTACCCTCCTGTTTTAATACCGAAGAAGGGTAAACAGTTTGCTCGTTGTAGTGAGCGCATTTTGGTTAAAACATTCGTATGATTGCTTCACACACGGTATGGTATGCTGATAACCTAATGAACCCAAGATGCGGGCGTGTGAGTGAATTAAGAACGGATGGAACAACGCACTGTGAATCTCGAGATGATTGTGGCACAGGGGACCGATTTGAGAGAGCATAGCTCTTATAATAGACAAATAGTAGTAAATAAAGGATAACCTTTTCAATTTCAACATGAATTTATAGTATTAATAAGCAACTATTTCGCTCACCGCTTACAAACGAGATTCCCGATCAGTAGCAAATAACAAAATAATGCATTTTTCGTTTTAAACTGTGTTTTAAGCCTGATCCTGTTAGCAGTAAAAATAACAGAAAATCGTAACCATGAGTACTAACACAAGATAAATTTAGTTTGGGTACATTTTTGTTATGTTCTTCTAATCGGGTTCCTTGGTAATCAAGCATCTCAGTAAACGCTCAAAACATAGAAGAAAGTTTTATTCGACATGTGAGGTGATGATCCTAACTCCGTAATCCCTTTGCTAAAAAAAAAATTTAATAGGTTATAGGTTACTAACCGAAGAATATTCTTCATTTCGATCACAAATGTCTGATCACCACATGCTCGAATATACTGCTTCGCTGTCAACGGTTCAATAATAAATGATAAGAACGTATTTTCGCATGAACATTGAACTTGCAAGCACTGAGCTGAGCGTTTTGTTTATGACTTCACAATCTGAAAAGGCAATATCAATTGCACAGTAGAAAGATTACTACGCAAAATTGAGGTTCCGATGAGTTCCGTGTGGATTGCTCATACAATCAATCTATAGTTTGGTGATTTCGCCAAGGTAAAAAGCTGGCTGTATAAACCAGCTTGTTCGAGCCCGTATCAGAAAGTTTTAGTGCATTCCAATGGTGACTTTGCTAGTAAATACTAGTTTGAAAGAAAACTCATTGGAAAAAAATGTAGCCCTTGGCCTTGCACACAGCTCAACACGAGGAAGTTGTTACGGATCTGTTATCAGCTGGTAGAGATTACGCAGGCGTTCCAGCTAGTTGAAAGCGCGCTAAGAGCAACGCACTGCCGGCTTAGCTTGTCAACCTCGTGTCACAACAGAGATGCTCGGTATATTTCACAGCCTACTTGCTTACCAAACTATTGCTGTTTTCGGTTTTAGAATCGAGTCGCCCTAGGTTCGCTCTAATGTTTACAGTTTCCATATAAAAGTGACAGCTCCGAGCGAACCTAGAGCAACTCTGATTTAAAAACGAAATCAGCATATATCTGCGATAATCGTCGTCTACTGGATCGCATTTCGTAGGGCAGAATATTTCTATACCGTTTATTCAAAACGTCATATCAAACAAATGTAAACAAACTGAGTTTATTATGCCAAATAAAAGCTTAACATTGACTTTTTATCGTCCACAAATAATAGAGAAAATAATAACTCTTTACATGTTAATTTAATCTTAAGTCAAAATGTCACATATAGTATGGGAACCCGGGGCCATTAAGACAGTGGGGGTAATTCGGACCCCCTCGATTTCTCAGAAAATAGCAAGACTTTCTGACTATCGTACATATTCTGAAACATTAATTTTGAGAACTGAAGTTGATTTTTGGTTCTTTGTAGAAAGGAGATACAATGCGTTTCGTTGCTTTGCCATTCTCAAAACAAAAATCAATAAAATGGTAAAACCGTGATTAAAGCAACACATAAAAGTAAAAAAATAAAAGGTAAGTGTTTTGGAAAGCTTGAGGCTCCTATTTTAGGAATGATTTTTGTTTGGGTGAAAACAGAGATATTTTCGAGACGCTCATCACTTTTGTGCGATATGAGCGTAGGGGGCTATTCGGACCCCTTATTCCGTCAACCACCGTTCAGCGGCTTTCGAAGGAGCACACCACTGCACACGCCACAGCAATTACACGGGCCGCCAATCGACAGCTGTGACATACCAGATTAAGCTTTTGTAAAGCATTTTTTTTTGCTTCTTAAAGAGTATCTCTTGTAACTAATTCATAGGTAAACATAATTCCGTTGTAAAAAATTAAAGAAAAATTACGGTCTGAATTGCCCCGAAGGGAGGTCCGAAATACCCCTACATTGTAAAAGGATGGAAAGACGTAGAGGTATGCAAATCGTCGCCTAGCGCTGCCATTGAATGGCGCAAATGAACCTTTTATGGCACCAAAATCTAGCTGAGGTTTCAAACTAACAATTACGACTTTTGACCGGTAATATTTTTCACATCTATCCACCTAAAAGAGAGATTTGCTTAAGTAGGTCCGAATAGCCCCGGGTTCCCCTATACCAAAGTTTTGCTAATATTTTGTAGATGTCATGTTTTGCGTTATGATGTTTTTCAAGTCGACTATAGTTAGCATCTTTTTCCAATGCCAAACCTCATATCTACACTCTTGGTTTCAATACAGCACATAAAATATATCACAACTACAAGCCCGTCTCCCAAAACGTCACAGTAGAATGTGCATCTACAAACGATGTTGCCAAGACCACATATGTAAAAGAGCATAATAGCAAAAGTGATCGGCTAAATGTAATAAAGTAATAGTTATTAATTATCTCCCTATTATCTTCGCGAAAAACATGTAATATGCTTATACGATCCTGCAATGAGTAAATGCAGAGGTGATAGTAGAATTAATAGCTTAAATAAAATTAATAATTAATTAGTGTGTTTTAATTGTTAAATAAATTTAAAAGTTGCAAGGAAATTTTTGCACGCGATTTTCTCCCTTTGACGTTTCTGTTAGATATAATGTACGGTATACATCGATAATACGTACCCTCGATAGTACGTACATTTTGCCTCGATAGTACGTACACCTACCATTAAACATTTTGCCTTTCTCCTATGGAAAGGCTATGCAATCACTCTGAAAATCGGCTTTTTGACCGAGGCCCGGAGGGTTCCTCGGAGATGGCTAAACAGATTTTATCAAACTTAGTCTCAAACGAAAGATATAACGTTCCCATAGGCTGCTAGGGACGATCCATAAATGACGTAGCATTTTTTGAGTTATTTTTAACCCCCCCCTTTCCCATCGTAGCATTTCGTCACAAACCTCTAAATACACCCCCTGGTAATTAAGTAGCTTGACGGTAATTCTCCCCCCACTTGCCCCCGTAAAATTTAAAAAAATAAAAACGATGTTAGTTATTCCCCTTTAAAACAGCTACGTAGCTTGACATGACCCCCTACCCCCCTGTCGTCACACATCATCACAAAATACAAAACCCCCCCTCCCCCATATGCTACGTCATTTATGGATGATCCCCTATTGAATTTCATTTCATTCTGACTTCCGGTTCCGGAGTTACGGGGTAAAGAGTCCGGTCACGCATTAAATTCCCATATAAATCGGCATCAGCATGTTATCTAAAAGATGCAAAACTTCATAAAATGTGGCCTAAATTATTTGGATTTGTAGTTCCAGCTCACTGATGTCCAATCAAACTCACGTTGACCAATTTGGACACCTTTGGCGGAACCGGAAACTTCGGGAAAATGACCAAGTTCCTGAATTTGATTCACATCTGCTTCTTAGAAATGTCTGTCTCAATTTTCTCAAATTTGGTCTCAAATGAAAGCTACTGCATCCCTATTAACTGCTCTTAAATTCCATTGGAATCTGAGTTTTGGCTCCTGTGTTACGGGTTGAAGTATGAGGTCACATGCGAAATTCCCATATAAACCGGGATAATCATTACATCTAAATGATGCAAAACTAATTGAAATGAATTTTACATTGTTTGAAATTGTTGGTCCTGATCACTTATTGCAAATCAAAGTCTCTATGACCACTTTGGGAACCATCGAGGCTTCCAGAAGGTGCGAAGAAATGGCCAAATTCTGAAATTAGAGTCACACCTGTTTCTCATATATTGCTGAATCGCTTCTCACAATCTTATTCTTAAATGAAGGGTGTAGTATTCACATTGATTGGTACCGATTGTCATTTTAACGAAGTATTGGTTCCGGAGTTATAAATAAAAGAATACGTTCACACCATAAATTTCCCAAATAAACCTTTATGCCCTTCTCCTATAGAAAAATTATGCAATCACTCTGACAATCGACTTTTCAACAGAGGTCCGGAGAGCCGTAACTCTTATACCATTCAACTCACTTCCTCGAGTTCGGCGAATGTGTGTGTGCGTATGTACATACGTATTTGGCTAAAATTCGCACATCGGTTACTCAAGGTAGATAGTATTGCTAGGTTGCTTTTGAATTAAATTCTGATCCGACATCCTGTTTCAGAGTTGCTGGTTGACAAGTGCGATCATACAGTAAATTCCCATATAAACTGGTACTGCCATGATACCTAGAAGATGTAAAACTTATTAAAATGCTTGTTGAATTACTTAGATTCGCTGGCCTGTAGTCACTTTGATCAAATTGGTCACCTAGAATGTCTTCATGCCCCGGAAATCTTGCCAATGTTCAGAGTTAATTTCACGCCTATTCCTCAGAGAGCATTCTTGACCGTTTTCCATCATCTTCTATATATGAAGTGATTGGTGCGATGCTTCAATTGGCTGCTATTGAATTTCATTCCGATCTGACTATCAGCTCTTGGTTGGTTAGTGCGGTCACATAGGAATTTCCTATATACCTGTACATTACTTAAACGGTTAAAAACCACAAAATGTGATTATTGCAACCACAGCAAATAAATCAATTTCGACCGAAGTTCTGGCAACATTGCCCAGACCGACTGTAAAATGAACTTTTTGTTGCTTTGGTTTTGAGTTATTAGTGGATACGCGAAAGTATTGCGAATCATTTCTAAAATTCACTTTGCGACTTTTCAGCCATGCACCACCAGGACGAGCGTCAAATTACGCGCTCGTTTAATTTGCACCACTGCGAGTGTAAAAATACTTTGACGTTTTTGCCTTTCTCCTATAGAAAGTTATGCAATCAATCTGAACATCGTCAACCTAATCCCGGTGGGCCGTCTGTCATATACCATTCGACTCAGTTCGTCGAATTCGTCAAATGTCTGTGTGTGCGTATGTATGTGTGTATATGTATGTATGTATGTATGTATGTATGTATGTATGTATGTGACCAAAAATAAGCACATCGGTTACTCGGAGATGGCTCAACCGATTTCATCAAACTTTGTCTCAAATGAAAGGTACAACGTTTCCGTAGGCTGCTATTGAATTTCACTAAATTCCGAGTTCCAGTTCCGGAGTTACGGGTTTAAGTGTGCGGACACATAGCAAATTCACATTTTTGCCTTTCTCCTATAGAAAGGCTATGCAATCACTCTGAACATCGTCAATCTAATTTTTTTTTACTTACATAGGTGTTCTGTATTTTAACCGGGTCGTAGTTAGGGGGATACGGTGATGGGGACCCCCCCCCCCCCCACATCACTCACCACCCTTCCCTAAACCGCCCTCTACGCGAATAAAATTTTCTAATTCCTCTAAAATAAACTTTCCTTGTGGGTCTGAAAAACCAGTGAATTTTTTTTTTTTGAAATGATTTTGAGTTGAGAGACTAATTTAAAATTTCTTAACAATTTGAAAATCTTTGGCGGGGTCCAAACCCCCGAACCCCTTCTCCTGGATCCGCCGCTGGTTTCAAGTGTTTCAGCGTCGACACATAGCAACTCAAGTTCGTAGCTGTCGTACGTATGTGTAAATCGGACAGAATATCTAATAGACAGTTCCATCATTATATTGAACATAACCAGCCATGGAATCGTAGTTTGGATAAATGAGAAAGGCACAATTGCACCACTAGGTGGATTAAAACGGGTTTTTTTGTTTGATTTTGTTCAACAAAATAGGATAAATTTTGTGAAAGTTCTATGGGTTTCTGCATACTTTAGAGAAGTTGTGTGTTACTCAGAGTAGTTTTGTAAAGTCCAGCAAAGTATTTCAAACTTGAAGTAAGTCATAAATTCGTGGAAATCTAACAAGTATAAAAAATCCGTCAAGCTTTAGGGACGCCCTACCAGTATCAGGGAAGTCTTGAGAGATGAGAGATTGCCAACATACAAGGAGATCCCTAATACATCAGATAATTTGTACGACTTAGATTAGTTATAGTTTGGTTTTGTCAAACTTCAGAGTACCTCAATGTACTTTAAGGAGATCTTCGAAGGTCGTATGGAATTTAGGAAAGACTTTTCATACTAACAATTTCTACAGAAAACAGAGTGTTAACGATTTTCACACATATTTTACCAACCTCGGGAAAATCTGCGAACTGAGCATTTAGAAACATTATAACAATTTCAGTAGATTTTGTTAACGGCTATCGGTGCACCGCGGTGATTCAGTCAAGCTTTACTGAACTCAAGAAAATCCTACGATATTAGGTAAAATCTTAAGAATCTCTGGAAAGTTTCAGGAATATTCTAAGAATTTATGGAAAATCTTTTAAACATCAGGGGGCGTCTGGACATTTTATAAAATTCTATCAAACTTATAAAAATGTCATGTGCATTTCATGGAACTCACAATTAATATCAACAAAGTGTTTGGAGAAAAACTTACAGAATTAGAAAGTGACGAATATCAAAAAACCTCTTCAAGCTTTAGGTATGACATGTCCCACAAGCTTCTGAGAAGTCTTACTAGCTTAAGGCAAAATTGTAAAATTTCGAAACATTCTTCGAACATCAAAGAAGATTTTTGGCAATTTTGAAGGTTAAAATCTAGAGCGAGCATTATGCACTTAAAATTTGAGTGCTGAGCCCATACATTCTAGGAGATACAATGTTTAGATTAGATTGGGCGAGATTCGCAAGGCTAACGACTTTGATGGAGGCTGGTAGTACTGAAAGAGCTGAAAAAACGCATTTAAATGAGCGTTTTCTCAATACCTCGATTGGGGTTCTTGTGAGTGTGGTTAAAAAAATGTATCCACCATATTGGAGTGGCTCAAGAAATATGCCCTAGCTCATCAAGACCTATCTTGTGTAGTCAAAAACTATGGTTTATATACCTTTTTGCTCATATTCGGGTATAATTTTAATTTGTAATCATATCGACTTTGAAAATATATTTAAAAATCTATTTTCGGGGTTTTTGAAGTTTATTAACGACCAAAATTGATAGGAATAAAAAACCAATCTAAATTCCCGTGTGTATACGAGAAGAAGTGTTATCGCGCAAAACAGGAGACTCTGTATTTTTAACCCAGCAAATTTAAGTTTGTTCCTATAGTTTGATAATCTATACCCTTATTATAATTATTTTTTTTGTCCTACTGGAGCTGTAGAGCTAGGTTCTCGGAAGGGCTCCCCGTCAGAATCACATACTACAATTTGCAGACGAGACAGGCAATGTCGCCCAATAAAACACTGCATTAGGCCAATTGTAGCGGGCCGTGATTCTGAATGTGATATTCATTGTACGGTTCTGGTATGTGCGGGTGTAGGGACTCGCGATCGCGTGTATCATCGCGAAGGGCTCGAACATTTGTACGTTAACGTGCTCGATCGCGTGTGCGTTTGTATGTCGCGTGTGCGTTTGTATGTCGCGTGCGCGTTTGTATGTCGCGTGTGCTAACGTGTATGAACTTCGCGTGTATAAATTCTATTTCATAACCGTGTGCCTTTCGCATATTCGCGTGTGTTCTAGAATGATCGCGCGCGGACCGTGAATCTGATATTTAATTTTTGATTTTTGGTGTACGGCTCAGATTCCAGAAGAAAGTGGGTTCTTACATATCATTAGAATTCCCATTCATGTCGCCGTAGAACGCGTGGTCTAGTGGATATGAGCTTTATTTTTTTTGATTGATCCAACTGAATGTATGGACCTAAATTGCTAGAATGAAGGCTAAAGATTTCCGGACGTGACCGATTCATGATCGCGCGCGTTTGCGGGTTCGCGTTTGAGACCGCGTTTGTAACGTCGTAAGTACTAAAACGTTCACACAATTGCCGGAGTGTTATCAAGTTTACGCGATCTCGGGCATAGGTGTGCGTAGATGATCGCAAATGGCTTAAGCGATCGTATGTTGACGTGTTTGTCGCGTGTGCTCGCGCGTATGTGACTTCGCGTGTATAAATTCGATTTTGAAACCCTGCGGCCATTCATATATTCGCGGACCGTCATTCCGATCTTTAGCTTTCGGTGTACGGATCACATTCTGACAGGGAGAGAGTTACCCCATATCACTAGAGTTTCCGGTCTTGTCGCCATGGAACATTTTGTCTAGTGGATATGGGAGTTATTTTTCAATTTTATTATTTCTTTTTTATTAATTAACAAGGACCTAGATTGTTGGTACCGAGGATAGAGACTTCCGGACGATCCCGATTCATGATGGCGCGAGCGCGGGAGTTTGTAGGTTGACGCTTGAGATCGTGTTGCTAAGTTTATGAGTGCTGAGATTTTCACCTTATCACCGGGGTGTAATCACGTTTGCGAGTTCGTGGGTGTAGGTTGCTTGGAAAATCGCGAGGGGCTCTAACGTTTGTGCACTGACGTGATTTTGTAACGTGTGTTCTTGAATGGTCGCGCGAACCGTGAGTCTGATATTAAATTTTCGGTGCGCGGTTAGAATTCTGGCAGAGAGTGGGATCGTTTATATCGATAGGGTTCCCGGTCATGTCGCCATGAGACGTGTTGTCTAATAGGTATGAGCGTATTTTCTTAATTGGTCCAGCTGAAGGCATGGACCTAGACTTCTAGGATCAAGGATAGACTTCCGAACGTGATCGATACGTAACCGCGTGCGCGAGGGCTTTTTTATAGGTTCATGCTTGAGACCGTGTTTGAGAATGTGTGAGTGTTAAGACGTTCACTATCACCATCTTTGTTGACCCAGCTGAAGGCGGGTGTATAATGGCAGTATAGGACTCGAAAAGAAATAAAAAAACAATATATGAGAGACGTAATAGATTAGATAGGTACAAGATACAGCTGAAGTTATGACATACATTAGTACTTCAAACACAACTAATACTTGAATAGCCAATCACCACACATAGCACATCCTTTCTCAATTATCTATTTGTTATTGGTTGATTGTTGGTTATAAGCTGGTAAATAGAGGAAAGGTATAGAACAGATAAAAGGCTCATATCAGCCCTCCCGGCCTCCTCGACACACCACTATCGAGGCGTATTGTAATCAACATCTTGAAGCGGGCTTCTTATATAAATCAAATCCTCAGTAGTCATAATGTTTGGTGGATTATTAACATGAGAACTAATTAACCTTTAGTAGTAGAACTTGGTGCAAATAAAAACTAAAAAGAGCGAAGGTCCTTATATTTAGATAACTCTATTGAATCTATGGTGGCTTGATGATGTTTACAATACCGTCAATCCCATCAACCTGCGAGAGGGATAATCTATACCGTTATTATTACACGAATAAAATATACAAAAAACAAATCCTTCTGGTTTAGGAAAATCATAAATTCTAGAAAATCTTCAGGGAATTTCTATGAATTTCTAGCAAATCTTACGAATTTCAGGAATTCAGGATAGTTCTAGAACTTTAAAGAAGTCCTACGAAAATCAATAAAATCCTGCAAAAATCCTAATAACTTTGGGGAAATGCTCATGACAATGCTACCAAATTCAAAGGAACTGTACAAGATCAAGCAAATGTTTTTACTCTCCACTTTGAACCATCCTGGTTAATGGAAACCCTAACATTCTAAGATTTATTACTTGGTGATAGATCAGTTTATCATTAATGGGGTGATGAATTTAGTGATAAATATTATTTTTATAAAGTTTTATTCAATATTAAACATAAATAGTAATATTTTGAATTTTATTTTTGTCATTCGATAGTACGTACGCTAAACGAAGCGAAGGTACGTACTATCGAGGTATACAATGAAAAAAACTCTAGATTTATTGCTTAGTAATTTTGCATTACTAGTTACAGACGTACAACAGTGATTGTCTGCAAGGAGAAACTAAACAATGGTTTATCCCTTCTAGAAATGAAAATTTATCGAAAGAGGTTGGAAAACCCAAACAGTTTTGTGAGACTTTCTGAGGACTCATTAATGGCGTAAAGCTCTGATGCGTTATACTACCTTTGGCGGCTTTTTCTTTTGGCTGTAGGTTGTAGCTATTTATCGTAAAAGTGGGTTAATCAAAATCACAACAATTGTTATTGATAGAAATTATAACACACCCATAGTTTTTAGATATGTTGGAAGAAATTCAATTAGTTTGACACAATGAATATGCATTTCCAAAAAACGCGCTATCCTGAATGCGAATTCTGCAGTATAACTGGCATAATGCATAAAAGGCGTCATTGGTTCGGGCCAAAATTCATGAACTGTTCAGCGAATACGCCATAGAAACTCATACAATTCCACAAATCTAGGACAATTTTTTAGAAGGGCGTTACAACAATGGCATGGTTTCGAAAAAATCAACATTGAAATTTTTCGGAACGTATTCAATTCTCAGTTTTTAACGCAAAAAGCTAGAAATTTAAACTAAAGCCCAAAACAAATAAGGTTTATGAATGCATCATTATGAAAATGCATCTCTTAAGAAAAAAAAAGTTTTGGTTTTTAAATAAGGGAAAATATGTATTAGGCCTTTTTTGTATGTTAGTACATCATAACGCCCTTCTTTATCGTCCTTTGACAATCATCTGGTGTTGCTACGGCTTTTGACATGAGTCTTGTTTTTAAATCGTGCCGCTCTTGCGGCCTCTTATTTTATTAGTTGATCTTGGCTGAAATCTGGAAAGGGAAATGTCGCAAACACGTTCTACTTGGAAGAAGTATGCACAAGTATAAATAAGAAATTTGTTGGAGCTGTGCGTGGGGAATTAAATGTACTGTACAACGCGTTAGGAGGACACGATGGAAATTCAACAGATGAAAACAACTAAGGATGAAAAACGGCATGCATAAGCATGTTACCGTTTCTCAAATAAATGTTCAGACTGTTACAATGCATATTAATTCGCACCAAAATCTTTCTTTCATTCATAAGGATCAATACGATAACACAAATAATCAGCAAAGAAGTAAATGACAGAGAGGATACAACTGCGATCGGTAAGATGAAGATTCAATAAATAACGTGATTTTTTCAAAGTTTACGTATTGAAAAAACATAAAACGACATGAACGCCCAGCGGCACAGCTAATGTTAGTTTTTAATATACTAGCTTTTAAATACAAATCTCTATCATAATCAGTTTGCCAGAGGTTTTCCGGCCCCGTGCTTCGTATAATGTTTATATGTTCTTGGCCGTCGATACGTTTAATTGGTCTTTGAGACGACATTGAAGCTTTTCCGGAAGATTATGCTTCCTGGTTATTGCTGTTAAAATGTGAAAATCATTATTAAATCAATGTAAATTATAGCTACATACAACCAGGTTCCTCGTCACCAATTCCGTCGTCTTCTTCGTGACCAACAACGGACTCGTTACGATTCGAAATATAGCGTAAACTCGACGCTCAGCAGCTACTGGTGGTTCGAACAGCATAAACTTGTTGATAATCGTTATGTCGCCTTCATCCTCATCGTCGCTCTCTGAAGCGTGTGTTTTTGGAAATGGGTTTCTTCTGGTTTCTTTATCAGCCTTCTCGTCAATATTCCCACGTTTAATCTGGTCTAGCACTAGTTGTGATCCTGAAACCAAAGGTGGAAAAAGCGGATGACGGCGCGGGAGACTACTAATACTGTGCATTGCGCGATCGTTCGACGGTGGGCCGACTGTCTTTTGTCGAGGAGACACACGAAAAAGTAGTTGAGATCCCGATGCTACATTCTCTATAACAGGAATCAGTGGATTGCGTGTATAGTGATCATTTCGCCGTGGGGATAAGCATAACCGTAAGTCTGCTCCTAAAACGCTTCTTCTGTTTCCAAAGACTTACTCACCAACTTCCATTGTTTTCGCTTCCTGCCGATCCCTGACCACAAGATTCAATGCCCCACGATCAGTCGGAAAACATTTTGTTGTCGCGATCGGCAATAGCAACATTATGTATTGCTGGCAATGCCAAATTCAGAGTTTCCGTATCGAAGGTGTGGAATGATTCATACCTGTTCACCGACAATTTTAGAGGAGTCTCTTCAAAGCTAGACTTTGATAGATAGATTGGAAGAGGTGTTGAGGTATGCACATTTGCGAATGAAAAATTCCTACGCTGCACCGATGAGCTAGCTACCTCCGCCTCCTCGCTACCACCAAACAGCTGTTGGCACCGAACACAGGCATCGCTCCAAATAGCTTCCTAACATATCCGCAGCTTCTGAAAAGAGTAAACATACTTTTTTGCTCCCTTATTTAAAACTAAAACATACTTACTGAGTACAACATCCATATTTCCGAAATGCTGTTCAAAAATATATGATGCTTTCCTGTTTGTACCTTCCAAAACTAAATGATTAATAGCACACGCGAGAGTGAAAACGACGGGCTTTACAGCATTACATTTTCAATTTACGGCGGTTATAGAGAGGCGCATGAATGTTGGCAGATGAAAAACGGTCGGTATGGAAGACTAACCGATTATAATGGCCTAAGCCGTTCCATTGTTATTATCAGACTAATCACGAAATAAATATGTTAATCTATTCAATTTATTAAATTGTTAGGTTGCAGTGAGCTATTACGAGTATTGTTAATTCAAATCAACGTATAATACCTCGTTTATATCGACAGAATCATTAAAGTGAACATAGAGGGCGTAGCAACAACTCGACTTCACATCCCACATAGTTGAAATAAGCCTTTTTAAAAAATCTTTGTAAGGCGATCCAAAATGCTTATTACTATATTTTTTTAATTTGTATGGTTATTTTTTAGCATTAACTTCAATATTAAGCATAAAACCGGTTTGTTTACATTTTGCTCTTACGCCCTTCTGAAAAATCGTCCTAGAAATGAGAATGAATTGGTGTATTCAACGTTGTGAGAGCATTTCTTTTAAAATGAACCCTGCACTAATACACATGTTAAGAACACCGTCAATCAACCATGTGTATTGAAATGTTTTACGGATAAACATTTTCAACATTCATAGATTTAGAGTTGTGCCCTGACATGATATGCAAGTGAGTTTGTTATTAAAATTTGACGGCCACGGCCAACCATAATCCTAAATATTCAACTTCTGTTCTATTTGACACACTCACATTGGCCTAACGGATGAAGGAATCCCGTGTTGCTCAGTCCATGTCTATAAAGCTTCCACAGTGTGACCTTATGTTATGAACAGTAAGCAGCAGAGATAGGAAGCAAACGGCATTCAAGTGCATGCTAGTCTTCATCAACCCGACATAATCACTCGGTCAATGCGTGCCATTACATCATTTGTCTGGGAAGGGGCCGGAATCGAAGTCGCGCGTGTGTGTTCAAAATAGCAGCTGTGCTTATCAGCGCAGCCATGCGGATGGGAAAGTTTATCTCCGAGACAACAATAATATGAGTCAATTTGGATTATGGGACGTTTCATTGAGCATAATCATATGGCGATTGAAATCACAAGTCTATAGAGTTTATTCGGGATAGTCTCTTGGCAACTATGAATTATAAACCATTTGTTTTGCGATCTGTGTCCACTGCAGTCATGAGCATACGAATCTATGGATAAGAGCTGATTGATTTATTTACACCCACATGGAGCGTTGTGCATCAAATAACAGCAATGAGGATATTCATAAACCTAATCTAATCGGCAGCCATCAATCAGCTCCAGGAGGATCGCACGCGCGTCCAAGATCAACAGCCGCAGAAGAAGCAGGTATAGGAAAGAGTAAAAAGGGTGCCACATTTTACCGGTCCAGCGGCGCGATTTGCGTAAATAAGAGCGAGTCACTTAACCGGTTCGAACAGGTTACGATTGTCTCCATCTGTATTGGTCGTTCGCAATACGTACTATACAGCTGAGTATCACATGAAACGCCAAATGTCGTCGGCGCTCATAGTTTGTTTTGAATGTACACAGACAAATGGGGAGTTGTCGTAATTGACCCGTTATATGCCACTGTGTCGAATCGAGACTCTCGGCGGACCCGATTTGTTAAAGAAGTTATTAAATAATATACCAAAATCCCTGGGATCGACCAATAATTAATTGCCTGTCCCTTTTTATCATTGATATTGCATTTGCTTCGTTTCAGAGTCCGGGAACCATAACAAAGTGATAACCAAAAGAGAAAAAAATAAGACTCAAATACGGCGACAAAACTTTCCTGTACTTCTTATTTCATGGACTTGTTGACTTTTCTCGGTGAAAATGATATTCATTTTCACCGAGAAAAGTCAACAAGTCCATGAAATAAATATGTTGCGGTGACCATAAAATCTTATATTTCCTGTACTACGGCGTTAAGAGGGTTAATTAGATATTTTTAGCAACGTTGCAGATGTGTTGTTTGTTTGGTGGAATATCTTGAACCACTCTGTGTGGATATTTAACGCACGAGGCACAAGGCATTACACTTGAGAAAATGAAACAAAGTAGAATAATGAAAAACAAATTGTAAGTTACCGAAAGGAAGATATTAATTAGGATCAGATAAGCAGAATTTGTATGCGTCCGGTATTTGTGAATTATATGAGAAAATCACGCAATTCGTTTCGATTCCACTAAATATATAAAAAAACCTACAACGATCTTTAAAATTAACTTTTGTACTGCATTGCACAGATACACTTGCACTTCAAAATACAGTTGCATTTTTAAATAACAGGTATATTTCTTAACTTGATCAGGGTTCAGATCAACGCATATCATTGAGAACAGTTTTAAAAATAACAGTTACTATAGTGGTCTGTCCAATTACTGTTAAATCAGTTGCCTTCCAACTGATCAGTATCAAATAGAAATACTGATATTGTGGTACATACATAACAAGTATAGGTACATCAAAATTCGTAAATAATGATGTCCCGAAAAACGGGTTTTGTTTTGCGTCGTGAAACTTCAATGCATTCGTTGCGTCACATTTTAAATTCAATTTGTGAAAGTGGGTAGAACTCAGGACAGAAATTGCATAAATTTTGCTTCGAGTGTGTGAATTCCCTCCCCAAGGTGCATCAGTGCTACAGAACCTCTGACAGACAATTGCTTTAAGATGGTTATTGCATTACGCCTCGATAGTGGCGCATCGAGGAGACCGAGCGGGCGCAAAGGCGCATATTTTTATGTTCTATGTTTCTTTATATTCTGCACCTGCACATACCAACGCTCAACCACTGCTCTGTGCGCGGTGGCGTGACCGACTGGCGGGCCGACGTGGATTGACTTTTACTGTGAGCCGTGTTTGCAAATATTGTTCTACAGTTTGATGGCGGTATTCGTGGACGGGGCTCACAGTGGGAGTCATTGTGTGTCCATTTATCGGCCGATTTCGTCATCGTGCATATACTAATTAAATTAATTTAATAATTAATTTGTTTTAATAAAGTACAATAAGTAGAAACCTATTAGTTATCGCTTTGAAATAATCGTAGCTTTTCGTACTAGTGTACAATTGTTATGTGCTAGTCGTATGTCTATCTATGTATATGTTTGTTTATTTGTTTGTTTATTTGGAGTAGGGAAAAGCCTCCTGGAGCTGAAATTCTTGCAACCTTCCAATCTCGCTCTCCAGGCGACATAAAACCTCCTTTGTATCAACAGATTACACATTTCCAAATGATACATTTCATTGACTAATACTATACAATTAACATTAACAGAACCTCATTTATATCTAAGGACTAGTACTAGAGCTTGTTCGTCTGAGTATTCGTGACAGTTGGGTCAGGGAATGGATGCAGAACTGGCGTATATGATAGAATAGTGGGTAATACTTCTGGTGATCAATTTGTGCATTTGGTTCTATTCATTCGGGTAAGTCTGACTGGATAGATTAGGGTACAATGAATTTACCAACGCACGTGAATCATCCATTCCCGGCCAGCATAGCATGATGAAAGTCTAACAGCATGTAATTGTCGTTAATGATAAAAATACAACATTTGCTGCAATTAGACGCGTTTTTCTATTCTATTACATTAGTCTGTTTCTTTTGTACATCTATTAGTTTGCTTTTCCATTATTTATGTATATCATAATAGTATCGGTCAATTTATATACATCAAATCAAGCTCTTTGTATCTTTCTTTCGGCGTGTTATGATTCCTTTTATTAGTATATCTCCACTATACGCTATCTATACTCATATAGGTACAAACTCTCGTGGCCTTCGCGATAACACAAACCTGGCCATAAACGCGACCATGCAATTGCAATAATCCACACACATTTACGCCCGCGATTTCGCCTACATGAAAACACCTCGGTAGTTAAGTAAACGTAGCATCTTTAAACTTCCAAACGCGGTCCCAAACATTAACCCACCACTCGCGCGATCATGGAACGGTTACGTCCGAAAGTCTTACCTCGGTCCTAGCAGTCTGGACTAATCTTTAGTTGAACCAATCAAAAAATCTGACGCTGATATTCACTAAACAACACGTTCCATGGCAACATGACCTAGAACTCAAGTGATATGGTGAAACGGACTACCATCTGTACCATACACTAAAAATTAAGCATCAGATTCACGGTCCGCGCGCGATCAAACATCATTATAAAATCGAAATTATCCACGCGAAGTCACATACACGTGACAAACACGTTAATATACAAATGCTTGAGCCCTTCGCTACCATCCACGGCACCTACACTCACGATCTCGTAAACATGATAACATCGCGGTGATAAAGTCCTACAAATTTTCAAACGCGGTCTTAAGCGTGACCCTAAAAACTCCCGCGGTCGCACGATCATGAATCGGTCATTTCCGGATGTTTCTATTCTTGATATCAGCAGACTAGGTCCATGCCTTCAATTAGACCAATTAAAAAAAGAATGCTCTCATATCCACTGGACACCACGTTACATGACGACATGACCGAGGACTCTAATGATATATGGTGACTTACTCCCTATCAGAATGTGAGTTGTACACCGAAAACTAACTATCAGAATGAAGGTCCGCATGATCAAGAACGCACGCGTATATAGGAATGGCCACACGATTACAAAATCCAGTTCTGTACACGCGAAGTCACATGCACGCGAGCACACGTGGAAAACACTTTACATACGAACGCTTAAGCCCTTCGCGATTAACAACGCACACCTACGTTCGCAATCGCTCAAACTTAATAACACCCCGGTAATAAGGAGAACGTTTTAGCACATACGAAGTTTTAAACGCTGTCTCAAACGCGAACCTACAAACGTCCGTTTTCGCGCGCTCATGAATCGGTCACGTCCGGAAACAATTACCATAATACGAAGACTCCTACCAGTGGCTGAGATGCTAGTATCAGCGCAGAGAAGTGATTTTTTACAGCCTACGGGTAGATTTGGAAGATCAGAGGTAAAAATTTTGTATAGGATTGGTGCGACGCTTGACCCTTGAAGGACACCTGCTTTTACGGGTAGCTTATTACATTTAAAATTCTGATAAGAAACTTGTAGGGTACGGTTACTGAGAAAATTTTTAATTATCTTTATTTTGTAAATTGGAAAATTGAAATCGCACATTTTGGCAATTTTTTTTGTTTCGATTATAGAGGTTTTAACCTTAAGGTCATTCGCCTCTTCGGGTTAGAAAAATCTCTTAGGAAATTTTTTTAACCCTATGTGCGGAGTCGGGACTCGAACCCAGGTGCGCTGCGTACAAGGCAATCGATTTACCAACTACGCTACGCCCACCCCCATTTTGGCAATTAAACCTTTGTGCCAGACGCTGTCGAAAGCTTTTTCGATGTCTAGAAAGAGCAACTCCAGTGGAATAGCCCTCTGAGATATTTGCCTTTATCATGTTAGTTACTCTCACAAGTTGATGAGTAGTTGAATGTCCAATACGAAATCCAAACTGCTCGGGGAGAAAAATAGAATTCTCATTGATATGGGACATCATTCTAGTTAGGATGATTTTTTCAAATTATAATTTACTAATAGAAGAGAGTAAACTAATTGGTCGACAGCTAGATGCTTCTGCTGGGTTTTTATCTGGCTTTAGAATAGGAATAACCTTGGCTTATTTCCATCTTTCAGGAATGTATGCTAATTCAAAGCATTTGTTGAATATTTTGACCAAGTATCTCATGGTGATTTCGGGAAGGTTTTTAAGAAGAATGTTGAAAATTCCATCATTACCTGGAACTTTCATATTTTTAACTTTTTCATGATGGATTTGGATAGTTTGTTTCAACAATCTCGTCTAGGGACAATACTTGATTTGAAACGTTTTCATATTTTTGTAAGACTTCGTTTTCAATAGGACTTACAACATTGAGATTAAAATTATGTACGCTCTCAAACTACTGAGCAAGTTTTCGAGCTTTTTCTTCGTTAGCAAGAAGTATGTAGTGGTCCTTTAAAGCTGGAATTGGTTTCTGAGGTTTCTTGAGAACCTTAGAAAGTTTCCAGAAAGGTTCAGAATATGGCTTGATTTGTTCAACCTCTTTCGCGAAATTTTAATTTCTTAAGAGTGTGAATCTATGCTTAATTTCTTTTTGTAGCTCCTGATAGATACATTTCATAGCAGGATCACGAGAACGTTGATATTGACATCTTCGAACATTCTTCGAACATTCTTCAAGCGAATCAGTAGTTTAAGATCGTCGTCAATAATAGAAGTATTACATTTAAATTCAAATACATTGTCACCAATTTGAATAACGACTTCAACGGTGAACAAGGTAGGACCGAAACCAACGACAACATCGGACAGTGCAATCTAGTTCATCAAGCTTAGTTAACAGTATCTCATGGTTAACAGTACCAAAGTAGATCTTTCTCTTCGTATTAACAAAAAACTAGAAGCCCTTCGGATTTTGTCGCACGATTTTGTTGCGGTTCACATCAGCTTTGTACATCTATTTATTGTAACTACGTCCGGTATTCATTACTGGCTGTTGCGAAGAAGCGCTTGAAAATAGAACATCGTCGATGTATGTACGCACGTAGAGCTTAGGCACGGGCACGTTTCAGATTTCAAAGCATGGCGTTAAACCAGCGAGACTACTTTCCAGGAAGCCAGGACATTAATTAAATATTATACTCTTTTGTTTAAAGTGAGTCATCGCCTACATTCGTGGTACTCGTAGGATGCGTGCTAAGTATAATAAGGATGTAATAGGCATTACCACAATTTTATTGAACTAAACCAGCTAATGAATCATAGTTTGGATAAACGAGAAAGGCACAATCGCACCACTAGGTGGATTAAAACAGGTATTTACAGAAGAACAACTAGAAAATAAAAAGGCCGTCTCAAAACAATTAATCAAGGATAATAAACAAACCCAAAGTACAACAGAGAATTCGATTTTATTTTATTTTTTATCCCTTTATGGGCAGCTAGGGCCGAGGGTGGTGGCTAGCGGGTTTCATACATCCTTGACCTGACGGACAAAGCTATGGTGCCTTGAACACAGGCAACACAGATCCAAGGCCATCATTGAAATGATAAGTCCTGCGTTTGAGATGTACTTCCCCCGGTTGCCAGACGAATACCTGTAATTATTACTTGTTGCTTTGTATGTATAAATCTAATGTTCAGTCCTTGGTGGTGTATGCGTGGAAGGTGTGGTTTTTAGCGTTCGAGTCCAGGAGTGCATATCTGTCTGGGTTAGCGTGGGCGTTTACTAATTGTGTAATAGTGTGATCGCCAAAGGCTCGAGCAATTGAATGCTAGCGTGTCTCTAACTTTGCGTGCATAAATTCGATTTTAGATTCGTGTGGCCATTCGCATATTCACGTGTATTCTTGAACGATCGCGCGCGGACCGTGAATATGATAATTAATTTTTAGTGCATGGTAGAAGAACGTGTTGTTTGGTGAATATGCATCATTCTTGATTGGTCCAACTGAAGGCATGAGTCGAGAGTAGAGAATTCCGAACGTAGCTGGTCTATGATCGCGCGAGTGGTGGGTTAATGCTTGAGACCGCTGTTGTAAAGTTAGAGGTGCTGAAAAGTTCACTTAAGTAAGGGGGTGTTTTAATGTTGACGAAATTACGAGCGTAGGTGTATGTGGATGATTGAAATTGTAATGTAAATTCGCGTTTTTGACCAGGTTTGTGTTATCGCGAAAGTTAGGGGCGTTTGTGCGCTTTGGATGTGAGTGTATATGGGAGAATATGCTATTGATCGTGTTAGTGAGTATGAGTATGAACCTAACTTAAGATATAGTAATAAAAGGAAAAATATGTTTCTTTTTTTAGGTCACTAACCGTGCATTGCAGAATGCCCGAAAACTCTGAACTAGGCCTCGTCGAGTCCAGTCTGTCCGTCTCGTCCTGTCGTGTCTGGGGTTTCCAGGTTACATGCATTCACCAGATGAGACTAGCTTATGTCAGCTTACTTGTGCACTGGTTTCGTAGAATCGAGACGATCATCGAAATGATAGATCCTACGAGTGAATGCACTTGGCCTAGTCACCTGTCAAGCATTTGTGTATTTGTGTATGTTGAGATATGTGTGGAGCCTATTAAATAATATTTTAATGCGAATAATAATTTATACGTTAAAACAAGAAATGTGTTATATACTACTTGCAGTTTGTTGATCGTTCCTACTTATCTGATTCCATCGAGTATGAGAATACATCTCCATTGTTCTAAAACCTGGCGACGTCTGATGGCAGAGAAGAATCATTGTTGGCATCAATGTTGCTCTTCTTGGATGTATGAGCTCGAAAAGGTCATCACAAGAATATAACGCATGAGACCGAAAATAAATAAAAATAAAATAAAGAGAAGAGTTAGTATTGTTATTGAGTATTAATAATATTCCGATTTTTTTTTCGAGAATTGCCCTACTGGAGCTGTAGAGTTAATTGATTCAATTAAGGCGTGGACCTAGACTTCTGGAATCGAGGATAGAGATTCCGGACGTGAACGATTCATGAATGCGCGAGTGCGGGGGACTGTAGGTTCACGCTTGAGACTGAGTTTGAGTGATTACAAGTGCTGAGACGTTCATAATATCACCGGGATGTTATAATGTCTGGAAGAGCGCGAGTATAGGTTGCGTGGATGGTCGCGAAGGGCTCAAGCATTTTTATATTTGTTGTCGCGTGTATGTGACTTTGTGTGTATACATTCGATTTTTATGTAGTTTAGTGGATATGAGCATTATATTTTTGATTGGTCCACCTGAAGGCATTGGACTTATGCTACTAGGGCCGAAAATAGGGGATTCCGGATGAAACCGATTCATGATCGCGCGAACACGGGCATTTGGAGGTTCACTCTCGAGACCGGGATTGTTAATTTATAAGTGCTAAACCATTCACTTAGTCACCGGGGTGTTGTACTTTTTATGAGATCGTGGGTGTGGTCGTGCGTGGATGATCGCGAAGGACTCGAGCGGTTGTATGTGGACGTTTTTGTCGCGTGTGCTAGTATGTATGTAACTTCGCGTGGACACATTTTTATAAGCGTGTGGCCATTCGCATGTTCGCGTATTCTTCAATGATCACGCGATGACGTCTTGTCTAGATTTTATTTCTATTGGTCCAACTAAAGGCATGAATTTGGGCTGCTAGGATCAAGGGCGGAGACTTCCGGACGTGACCGATTCATGATTGCGCGAGCTTAGGTTCTTAGGTTCCAACGTTCACCTAATCAATCGGGGTGTTTGAATATTGGCGAGATCGCGGGCGTTCGTATTTGTGACCAGGTTTGTGTTATCGCGTAGGCCACGTTTGTACGTTTGGAATGAGAGATTGTTAGTGTATATGAGAGAATAAGCAATTTGTGTTAGTGAGTGTTAGCATGGATCTAATTGAAAATATAGCAACAAAAGAAGGGTGCCTGCAGAGAGAATTGGGCCCTAAACCCACATTGTATATTATTTGACCATGGCAGTGAATAATAAAGGTCGCCAAGTTAAGTACTAAAATTGATCAAAATGTAGCTTAACTAAAAAGAAATTAATCGTATCAGAAGTTTCTGTGATATAATCACTATAATACTGCTTTGGTGGAAAAGCCCCCGGATCACATCAAGGTACAGTATCATGCCGAGGGTACAACAGAGAACTCGATTTTATTTGTGAAAAAAATATGAAATAATTTTAGGCGGCCCAAAATGAGCATTAACTGTACCGAAAACTTTACTTTGAATGGCGGATACATTAACAGTTCCACGCGCGCGTCGTTTGTTTCCCTTCCCTCTCAGCAGACAACCCTCAGACATTTGCTAATGCAGCTCCTGCCCGAAGCGAAATTGAGTCAGGCTCCAACCCCAACCGTTGTCAAAATGTGCGAACTGACAGTGGTTGGGACCAGAACCCGACCCAACCACGGGTCCAAACAAAAACTTTAAAGGATTGTGTACATAAAAATTGCAGCATTCTAGCGAACACCATGCGCAATTTTCAGATTTCTATATTATCGATTATTTGCAGGCAACATGTACACTGCCGTTATAAGCATATCTGACCCATGTTCTATGGGATTCCCTATATACATGGGACAATTATGCTTAGAACGGCAGCACAGTTGGATGGAACAAATGAATGAAAAAAATTTAACAATGAGGCACATTTTGATTCACCAAATTTTCTATTATGATTCATCACAAAATTTTTATTGCTCGGATTAATACCTACACAATGATGATAGAATTTCCAAACATGTTTATTCCTTGGTAATGGTATAGAACTGATCAACAATCGCAAATTTTAATCAAATTAAGATAAAGATTTTTCTAATTTATTTCTTTTTCCATTATTCTTTCAATATTATCCATATTTTTTTATAAATATGCGCAGACGAACGTTTGCTAATACGTATGTTTTGTGATTCGGTTCGAGAATTCAATGAAACGAATCTAACCTTGAACCTACGGACAGTAAAATCCTTCCAATACGAACATTTCTATTCCGTGTCTCATGTCAAATAGGGAATAGAACAACAATCCTATCAGCAGTAGCAGCAGCAGTAATAATCTAAATCATTCTACTAACAGGCAATTGGCGATGAAGTAATTCGGTCAGAAACATTCTCTTTATATCAAGCGATGAAATTTGTATGTCGCCTATAAGTGTGGAGATGAGGTCTGTGGTGGGGAAAGTCTTGCGCAAGTTTGTGAAAGGTGAGGGACAGTATTTCCCTATCAGAGATGAATGGTGACATGGTTTCGCCTCATGCTGCACAATAATACAGCTTTGCCAATTCTCAAATAATGGCGGCTGTAAAGTCTGTTGAAAAAGAAGACGAAGTTCCGCTACGAAATGTAGTAAAGCGGCTTTACATTTCGATGTAACAAGTATTCTGAAAAAATTGTTTTGTTTGTACTATTACATAATAAACAATTGTTTAGTGTATCACCATTATGAGAGTAATATTGCATTAACCTGGCAAGTGGACTAAAAGTGCAGTTCAGTTAGCGAGCTCAAATTCCACCAATTTTTTCACATTTTGCAATTTAATACTAGAATAGAAAAAGTAAAAGTACGTGAATTTCTTTTGAACAAATTGCTGTTATCAAATCCTAGGTTGAAATATCTTCAACTGATTACGCTTCTCAATAAATAGATCATTCATTACAAACTTAAATCAACATTATTGTTATTCATTTGTCAACATTCTTTCCATTCGCTTTTCGCTTGTTAGTTATGCCTGTTCCATTTTTAAACTTTAATTACTAATTCGAACCTTCAGTAAAAAATACCGATGGGCGTCGAAATGCCGAAACCATAATGATTGTCTACTAAGTTTAAAACCTTTAGTGGCACAAACAAAGGCCCAAAAGATCATGCTCTAAGAGCAGGGCTTCTGTGTACAACCCATATGTCCCCATGTCTACTTGTACGCAAAAGAATAATATCCCCTTCCATTACTGTAACAGAAGTATATGAACTTGCAAGGTACATATAAAATACACTACCACCACCATCGTGTATATACAACCTATCCAGACTTACGTGTAGGTAACGTTGAGAGTGTTGAACACCGTCGACAGGTCCGTGTCGATCTCCACTTGGGAACAGGTGTAGCGACCAGTCAACTGCAGTGGCTGCCGTTTCTGCGCGTAACGGATCAACTCCGTACCGCCGAAACCACCTCTCATCGGTGCCAGCGCCGTCGAACTGCTCGCCGATGTCTCCATCGCCAGATATGGATTTCGCTTGGATATAATGTTAGAAATGACGGTATCGACTATAGCCGGTTTCACATCTTCGACGACGACCTGCATTCCCAGGTCCTCATCGTCTTCATCCTCTTGGCCTTCGTTTTCGAAGTGCGACACCATAAACTGACCGGAGTGAATTGTTTCACCGGTTCTCTTACGCTCCTCACCACAAATGCCACCTCCACTACCCACACCGGGTACGCCAAGCGCGGAACTAAGTTTACCACGCGCCATCCTACTTGTACGTCCCGGGGTCATATTCAAGAACGGGTTACGATCCGTTAAAGACATCTACACTAATCACAGGAGTAAATCACTATCTTTGAAAACTACCAAATGCACACATTCACACTTGATCCGCTCACGATTTTACACTATGCTCAGACTGAGCGAACGAGCAAGATCCACGAATAAGAAGCAAATACTTTTTGAAGCCTGTTGTTCGGTTGTCTGCTTGCCGCTAACTTTACGCTAGATATCACACTTATTCATATCACGGAGAGGCTGGGAAAGAAAGGACAAAAAGCGACGTTAGTTTTCAATCAGTTTTCGACCTTTAGAAGCATACCATTAGTTTTGTTCAAGTATGATGATCAGTTGCGATTAAACTTTGTCTGCCAGGATTCCTGTCCGGTGCACTTTCTACGCCTTCGGTTGAGTTGGCACCGATAGGCACTAGGTGTATGAGGATGACTTTGGTGTTTTGAATGTGATTAAAATGATTGCAGACAAAAATCACAATCCTCCTTCTGGACATTAACGACTACACATACAGGTCAAAATAAAGGTGATATATCTGAACGAAGATCTTCTTGCCATAGCTACCACCCGACGGTCCGTGATTTGATGCCTTCCAGATACTTCCACCCGTGAGCACAGCTGATCTGCGACTGACAGCGGATTCCCTACCGTCGAGATGAACACTTCCAAAACAATGTGCTTTCTTTTTGCCTTTAGTGAGTATATTTGTTTGTATTGCTTTTCTTGCACAGCACAGTTCTGTCAGTACGCAAAGCACATCTATAAAATTTCCACTTTTCTATTGAACAGGTTTGCGATGCTATTTTTAGAGGACTTCCCGGTCCAGTCTGCACTTCCGAACTTGTCGTAACCTTGACGCTCTGTTTATCCACTCAAAGTCGCTGAAGAAAACAAACTAGGGTACAACACAACTCGATCAAAAAGAAATGGCCCCCGTTCGCTACTGCGATACAGAAATGTAATTTGCGAGCCGTATTGATGACGTTATATCACCGAAAGCGTCTGTTCAAAATATCTTTTTAGAAACATTCAGCACACACCTCCGATGTGTTTACACTAGGATTTTCACCAGTAAAATCAAAACTATTTCTTTCCTAGCTAACAGATGGAAACGAGAAAATGTTTTCTTTTCGGGAAGACCCGTAAACACGTAAACGTGCCCAAGTTTCAAAGCCTAACACAGATTCCAAAACCAACCAGAATCTAACCATTCACTGCGACGAAACACTGATAACAATCGAACGGGCTAAATGACGCCGATTCACTTTCAAACCACACGAAAACCGATCTTATCTGCCTCCTGCGATTGAAACTTTGAACGACGAACAATCAGAAGAGTCATCAGAACAAAAATGCACTTCGAATGAAAATGCACCGACCACGCACAACTCAGCAAAACAACGACCCGTCAGCGCTGTCAATATTGTGAAATGTCATAATCGCAAATCTTGGTGAGGTGTAGGAATGTTGAAAAAACATTAAGAGCATCATGTTTTGTATAAATGGGAGTTTCAAAGTAGAACTGAAGCTGAAACAATCACATCCCGAGCAGAGTAGCGATTATGGTTTGCAATTTCGAAACGTTGTTTTCAAATTTTAGACTGGTATACGCCGCAGTTCTACTTGTTGCTTAATTTAAACTGTTCTGAATTCATAGAGAGTATTCGGTACAGGCACTCAGACTCCCCCATAGAAAATTTGATAGTTGTGTAATTTCCCAGTCGTCTGACGAAGTCCGGTATTTTGGGGTCGACCAATGAAATAGCCGAGTAAGTTTGCTTTCGTCGGTGATCAATTTTCGTCGGAATATTGCTTGTGGCACTGAAGACTGAAATGTGCGTACTCACATTCTTCTAATAAATTCCTCTCTTAGACGGGTTAGTTTTACCACTGAGAACTGACATACAAGTAAAGTTTTCAACTTGTGTAAGAAATTAAACTGTCGCTTTGAAATAACAACAGCAAGTAGCAACTTGCTGGTCGGCGCTTCGATCAGCCAGCAAGCGCAATACGGGACTTGTATGTAAACTTGGATACAACAGTGACTCACGCATACGAACCTGGGGCCACATTATGCAACCAATTCGAATCGACTTTTTCATACAAGCTCGCATACAATAAACTTTCGTTTCGAGATGCGTAATGTCACCTCTGAATGCGATGGTGATTTTCAACGTATTTTCATTTAAATATTTACACAGGTTTTTCGGGAAAGTTTGTTCTAGCTTATATGTCTGTTCTCTGTGGTTTTACTGGCCTGTCTATGTGGATATCATCTCTATCACTTGAAATACCTGTGTTTTAACATCTCGCAGTTTTACGTAGCAATTTGTTCACTCGCACTTTGAAAGTACGGAGTCCAGATTATTGGGAAGTGCGCAATATTAATCGCCAGATTTAATCGGTGTAAATCAGTTTTAAACAACTTAATTCAACGCTTTTTCTTGAAAAGGGCGATACTAGCAGTGACACCATTCAATGAAAGTCAACAGTGAATATTTTCAGATTTGGTTTTAATAAGAATTTAAAAACTATTGTGTTTTTTGCATCATAGATTGCATGAATCAATCATCGAAACTCAAAACTGCATAAAGTATTCAAAATTATTGAATTACATTTTGTTTTGACTATATAAATCGATTAAATGATATTGTTTGTGGCATTTAAAACTGGATTCTAACCGCACTGCGCACTTACCACTCTTTCATTAAATTCTTCTCATAGACTGGTTAGTTCGACTGGTCTGTCTATGAAAGTACCATCTCTATCACTGGAAATACATGTGTTTTGACAGCTCGCTGTTTTCAGATCACTCGCACTTTGAAAGTGCGGAGTCCAGGTTGGTGGGAAGTGCGCAATAGTATCGCCTTTTTGGCGATTGTTTACTTTTTCAATCCCACGAATCACCATTGAAGTATCGCCCTTAGGTTTTTTTTCAATAACTCCCGTTTTAGGCCATCGATTTCGTCCGAGTTTTTTTTTTCAATAGCGATCATTATTACTATTTACAACTAGTATCAGCTCTAGGGGCAGATCACTCTAGAAATGTATAACAAATTTGCATCAAATTAGAAAAAATGCATTTAATTTCCATTTTTGCATCAACTTTGCACTCCCTCGGAGAAAAGTTTGTTTAACAAACGTCCTACGCTGATTCACTTTGTTCGACGTTTTGTTGAATGTAGGGCTAATTTTTTGTACGGTTTTGACGTCTTACACGCAACGCAAAATACATTATGAATTTCTATTTTGATAGAAAGAAGTGCATTTAATTTAGCTGATTTTTCAAAATGCATCACAAGTGATCTGCCCCTAGTACCAGCTTGAGAATTGCCAAAAATACGAAAAAGACAGTTTCGCTCCTAAACTGGTAGCAAACAAAGTATCGCCCTGATTGTTTGCATGGAGTGTGGAGCGCGAAACTTTAAATAAACAAACAAAAATACAGATCCCAGATTTGCAGACAAGTCTGCAAATTCGCAGACTTTTAATTTAAGCTGCAGATTTTTTCGATGACACAGATATTTGCAGATTTTTTAGTTTGGTTGCAGATATTTGCAGATTTTTTAGTTTGGTTGCAGATATTTGCAAATTTTTGAATGTAAAGGCTTTTGGTTACATTAGCTTTCCTGACATTTTTTGTTCTTCCCAGACTTTTAAAATTATTATTGCAGACATTTGAAAAAAGTACCTGGCATCTCTGAAGAGGTGCGTGACCATATGACATGATTGACAAAAATACCCAACACATACCATTAAGCGTCTGCGTTTTATTGCCATTATTGTGCTAAATGAACTATAGAGCTCTATGCAAATGATATCACACACACACACACACACACACACACACACACTAATTGGGGGTTTGTTTTCCTCCAGCTGTCATATATAAAACTGTCAGCCAATTTGAACATTTGAAATAGCTCGCCTAAAGTATTTATAATGGTTTTGAAATACTCTATTGCTGATTTCGTTTTTAGATCAGAGTTGCTCTAGGTTCGCTCGGAGCTGTCACTTTTGTATGGAAACTGTAAACATTACAGCGAACCTAGGGCAACTCGAATCTAAAACCGAAAACAGCATATGACACTGTAAAACTTATTCCGGACATGCACAATACCGGTTGGTTAGGTTCCATGATGAAAATAATCCGACCGAAAAGCTATTTTCGATTTGTTTTCCTCCACCTATGACAGGTTCAGGAAAACAAATCGTTTAACCCACTAATACAGTTGCTGATTGTCAAGTACTCTATGTTAGGAACAAACAAAACAAGCTGGTACTCTACAGTTAATTGTAGTAACCGTTCGTCTTAAAATCAAAACTTTAAGGTGCTTTCTGTGTGAACAAAACGTAAACTTTAGAGGAGCATCGTATACAGGAAGCAGTGGCCATTAGGATGCACCGCAAAGACGATGATTTTGGCAGCGTTTGAGACGTTTGGCAATTAATTCAACATGTTTTTCTGTTGGCCATCAAATGAGAGTAGATTAGGAAATTGCTTTACACATTGTTAAGAGTTAAAACTTATCCAGCTGAAAATAAAATAATGAAAATCAATTGGCATTGTGTGGAAACATTCTCTTCAATATCAATTTAGTCAAACAAGCACTTTCCACAATCTTCAGCACAACTTGACTGTTCGTCCACATTACAGCACGGATCAAATTGTTCTCATCGCTTTCTGTGTTTACGATCATCCTTTCTAGGCAAACATGGAATCAGAATATATTGGCTCAAATGGCACGTTCCCCGTACATAGTCATTTGTTGCTCGTAAAGAAGCCTCTACCTTTCCTAGAATTCATTCATTTCGGAATACAAATTTGAAGGTCTTATCTGACCCGTTTAATTGATGTTTGTTATGTTAGGTGCATTTGCCCATACGCACACCAATGTACCGTCATGTCAAATGGACAGATGTGTCAAACAGATGTTATAGTTCAAAGAATCGCCACGAGGCGGCGATAGTGTTCCAAGCGAATTTAAATTTGAAATGATGATCACATTTTATTCAGTGAACTGTTCTCATTGTCATGTCTGGTAGGTCTGTGCTGAAATGTTCCCAAGAAATATAAATTTGTTCTTGCGGATAACTTTGGCGGTAACTTGTTGATCTGGCGGGGAATCTGCTGCTGTGACCGGAAGACATAGATTTTTATAGCAACCAACCAGAGTTTTAAATTGGGGCTCGTTTTGACGACAAGCAATTTATCGCACCTCTTTTTCTTCCATATTAGGCAAATCATCCATAGGTCTGTACACGAAAGAAAAAATTTCAAGCGCTACGACCAACAATAAGACTGGATTCTTTAGAAATGTGGTACTTTTAAATGCGTATAAGTAAAAGAGTTTCTGAGGATTTGCAAAAACACCTGAAACGAATCATTCATCGTTATTTCGACGGAATAAACACCTTTTTCTGTTGATGTCGCTCTCCTTTCGGTGCACAGCTTCTTCAGTCATGGCCTTGGCCTGCTGACTCCACCTATTCTTTATCAGACCGATCTCGCTGGAGATAGTGCTTATCTTCAATTTCCGCTTCATTATCGCCCAATACTTCGCTATTGGACGAAGCTAGGAACAGTTTGGTGGATTCTGCTGTTTCGGGAGGAACTGAATTCCATTGTCGTGTTATTATAGCTCGGATATAGGATATAGGAAACAGATTCCTTGCCAAGCCAAAAAAATTTCGCGAAAAATTTGAGACGCGGAATTTGTTTGAAATCGGCTATCGCATAGGTTTCATCGTCAATCAAAACACATCCATCGACTTTCATCAGCACCTGGTCGAATAGCTTACTGACCTGAATACTAGTCACTGCTTGTTGCTCGAGGTTTGAGATGGATTGGTGTTTGCTCGATAATATTTGTAACCTTCTCGAACACTGATTCGAAGAAGAGTCCAGCGATTAGCATTCTTTTTTAGCCAAATTGTATCAGAATGTGCGTGTGCCTTAATGTTTCGTGTTCCACTCGTCAGTAACTGAAACCATCTTATGCTGTTAGCTAGACGATAGATCAAGACTAGCTTCAAATTATGTAATACTTTCAAGAAAATGTTTAGGAGATGGCGCTGCTTCGGTGGTAGTTAACGTGAATTTAATTAAATGGAAAAGGTATTAAAACTTGGGATTTTGGTGAAACTATAATATTGTAGTTGTAAAATGGATATAAATTTGATGCAGAAAAAATATGGGAACAGTTTGCAGAAGTTCATTTAGATACTTGAAAGTTTTCTAAGCTAATATTCCGAATCTCATTACGGATGTAATTTACTGGAATGAGATTATTTTATGGTGCGGACATTTATGTGTCGTCATAAAAAAGCTCTAGTTTCATGTATATTGCCGCAAGATGTTCAAAATATTGAAACGCGCACCCTATCCTACTATACAATACTACTCAATTGGTACCAGTTAGACACTAAATGCAAACAGTTCACACAACGTGTATGAACGTCTAACGCTACTGGCTAGTACTGATTGATGTCTCGATCATCCAAGAACAGCAGTTCTGTCTTTTGACATGAGAGTCGGCTGTTTTCGAAGTACTGACTGGGGACTCCTTCATTATATTCACGACCTCTGCGAGCGAATCCACTCTGGAATATGTTGACGACCTGAAGATCTTCCGAAAAATAAAATCTTATCTAAACTGTGCTGATATCGACCTAGTTCAAGATTTGTGTAAACACAATGGAATGGAGTGGAACACAAACAAGTGCAAAGTAATTAGCTTCAATCGATGTTGCTCAATTTTTCCTTTCGATGTAAACTGAAAGTCAACGACCATATTTCCGCAATAACTGCCAGCTTTTGCGACTCTCGGTTTCTTACGAAGAAAGAAGATTGTACTGCAGCAGCTTTTAGTATTGTTGCTGCGTTCGACAATTAAAGCTAAGCTTTCATCTATCCTTAAATGTCATTAGTCTATCCTTGAGTCTATGTAACCAACCCACCAGTGGGACCCTGTAAACAAATAAACCTTTTTCCTCGTTTTACTCCCTAATTTTTATTTCTCGGTATGGGAATGACAAATCTTTGGAAACCAGGCTTATTTGAAGCTAAATCCAACATCATACATTTAACAGACAGTCAAAAAATAAATTCAAATTTCAGAGAACCACGTAATATCAAATTTACCGAAAAATAATTGTCATACATTATAATGAGGTGAGTCTAACAATAGTAACAAAAAGAAGCAATCAAAAATATACAAACAACGATTCACTGCGTCAGGTTTTTGTAGTAATCACAGCTAGGGCAAAACGCATTCAGCTGTCCGTATTCTCCTACTGGTTCCATAAAGAACTGCAAACTAGCACCACACCGCGGCTCGTGTTCATCCACGGTGTACCGTAGCACTTTTCCAAAACATTCGAGGTTAGCGTGTCTTACTTGCATACCACAAAGGCATCGAATCAGTTGTGATTCGGCTTGTGTCAATTCGTGTTTTTGGCAAACCGGGCAGAACACTACATCTTGCCCATACTCATCGATCATGTAATTTTCCGAACGTTCGTATTCTTCGAACAACCACTCGTTTGTTTCTGCAATCAGCTCCTGAAAAATCAATTCCTGCAATTCGATATCTTTCTCGATTTCAGATAGCTCCTGACGAACAATCGATTCCAATAAAGCTTTCTCCTCGTTTGCAATATTACGCTTCCGGAGCAGATGGTCATTGCGGGCTTCCTTTATCCGAAGGCGACATTTCTAAAAAAAAAGTCGGTCTTAGATTAATACTGTAAGTTGTCAATTGTGCACCATTGAACAATAGATAACCTCTCGCATCATGTCCACTAATTTCGGGGAGCCATATTTGAATCGATGGGCAGCGTTTCTCGATCGACATTTTTGCGCAGCACTAGTGTGGTATACAGGTGGAGAACTTATCAGCTCCATTTTCTATAGTCCTTATATTAACAAGAACAGTCGAAACAATAAATTTTCATAAAAATAAACTTGCGATTTGTTAACAAAAACTTCTTTTTGCGCACCAAATAAGATTTCTCGCTGAGCTGAGTACACAAAATATTGATTGGCGCGTTTATAAAACAGCTGTGTTTTTTTTTTTTTTTCCTTTGGGGTGTCAGAAAAACAGCTGTGTTTGACAGTTCGATGATGAGAAAGTGAAAAAACGCAATGAGCTATAAAATAGGTGTGGCAGAACATACGGTTTGCTAGTGTTGGAAGGCGGAGAGATGCGCGAAGGCTGAAGCCAAAAGTCGAGGGGCCAGCATTAGTAGAGTGCGTCGTATTGATAAAACCGACGTATTTGAAATGCAATTAAAGTAATTAAAGGATTTAAAAACAATTGTATTGTACTTAATAAGATACTCAATGGAATTAATGTCGATGTACAAGTACCTAAAGTATTTAAAGTACATATTGGCAAAAATTAAAATGTTTTGCGTATTTAATGTAAGAATGCGGTGTACTTAAATTCTTCTCTATGATTAAATTACAATGGATTTAACACGTACTTTTAAAATATTGGCAGTAATTAATGTACTTCATGTTACTTAAAGTCACTAATAAAGTGCAACTTTTGACACTGCGTCGTATTAAAGATTTACTACTTGCCCCTCGCCAAAAGTTCCTATCGACGTTTTGGGTAAGAATTTCTTGCTGGGCTAAATACATAAAAAGCATCGCCTGCTGCACAAAATAAAAAAAATGGAACATGATAACATTAAATGGCCATTGTTAGTTAATTGGTTGAAACAACTGCAGGGAGGGTTCAACAAAAAAAAAAAATTAAAAGAAAGTTTTAAAAAATCGTTATAAATCTGTATCTGAAATCTGTATTCTGCGTCAGATCTGTATCTATGCTCAAAAATCTGTAAAATACAAATAAATCGGTATAAATGACAGCTCTGGTTGAAAATATCAGAACACGGTTGCCAATATGTTGGTTCGTCTTGTACTAATTTGCTTTGAATAAAATTGCATTCTATATAAACCAATTTCATGAACATTGGCTTAAACAATCAAATTTAATTAGATTAGGTTCTATATAAGAGGGGAAACTATTTTTGATATGTCTTCCGAAGTGTTTTGGGTACGAATGCTTGTTTCTAATCACCTGTCGTGATCCGAATAGAAAGCATAACAGTTATGGAACAACGTTGAAGTCGTCGTATATACTTAATGTTTCCAGGTCCCGCACTGAAATCCGTCATGCCAAAATGTGGCGCAGGAAAGCCACACGATCCAGATACTGTTACCAGGGATCAACGATGCGATCATATTTAATATGCTTTCCCTTAATGGTATTCGTTTGATCTTCGTTATCTGAGTAGACCAGAACAATCAAAGAAAACGACAACTTGTTGTTTCTTGAACTCCAAAAGAAAGATAACTAGAAAGCAACGACACATCCTAAAACTTAGTGAAATTGACCTCTTGTCGGCCGGTCTCACGGACACTAATGCTGTTTGTTGGTTTAAAACAATCCCATTTGCTTTTGCCGTCATTGTTTATTATTTTACACAAGGTAGTAATAGTAGTATGTAGTAATAGTGCCATATAACGTATACGTGCACGCAAAAATAAACCTACAGATTAAGCTCTTTTACTGTAAATTCAGGTACTTTTGAGTTGTGCGTCGCTTTCGCACTTATTAGTGTTGTCAAAAACAAAACGAGAGATTCGACTCAGTCAATTTACCACCTGTTACAAGTATATCGAGTCACCCCTCGGCATTAGCGAAAGATAAATGGGAACTTTTAAGCAGACTTCCCATGAACATCGACAATGTTGTACCTGTGTACAAAATTTCGTGTACGCGTTCAACCTCAGACATGCTTCGTCTCGATGTATAGGTTCGCCTCGAACATCAAACCCAATCGAACGGTGTACAAGCTTTAGTTCAAACATCCGTGTACGACGTACACTGTACGTACACCTGGTGCGTAAATGAGAACGATTTGCATAAGGCAAAAAGAGTCAACACTAGTGATGATGAGAATGAGAAAGAGAAAAGTAGTGCCTTGAACCTACCTGTACGCACACCGTGTACGTACATGGGGTTTGTTGTGCAGGCGAACATGTATACGTGTATAGGTACTCCGATTTTCTCATATAAAAATCCATTTTTATTGGCCAAAATTGAGAAAATCTTCAAACTGTCATAAAAATCGACCCTGATCTGCTAGAAGCAAACCAAATACATAGTTTTTCATCATTTCTCGTCTACTTCACGAAAAAATATGTTTGAACTCAGAATACTCAAGTCGGTATTTTAGTGTTGTGCGCTTGCGATTTTATATGGGAAATTGCGGTTTTTTCTCTTCAAAACGGTGTATCTCAGGATGCGCTCATATTATATTGGGATGATAAGTGTTTTTATGTAAAAATGTCTGTTCAACTAACGAATCAAATTCGTTAGTTGAACAGAGGTGTGACCCAACCAGCGAATCACGACTGTATTTTTGTTGAAATTTGAAATCTTTCTATTTTTTGTTGTTTATTCTGGACTAACAGGACCGTAGCGTAGTCTCTTGACGACTTTGGTAGAATCTCAGTTATGCGCCTTTTTGCTGTCTGCTTTGGCTTTCTTTTTCAGTTCGACTTACAAACAATAATTTGGTGTGTACCTGGAAATGGTACTCCTATTCTGACTAATTTCATGACTTAATCTCACTTATTTTAAAAAGCAGATTTTAGCGCCTCCCCAAGGTCTGTCACGGCTCATATCAGACAAAAGTTGCAAAATATTTGTATTATGAGGAAACTATAAATAATTTGTGTTCATACTTTGCTTTACCTTGAAGATGAAGGGAATTCTTCGAAACGTTTCACTATGGACAGTTATGTGACTAAACATCGGAAACTACATCAACTCCAAATTAATTCAATTAGGGGAGACTGAGGAGACTTGATCCCCTTTTTTATTTTTCAATCCTATTCCGTGGAATGATACAAAAACTATGTATTTTTTGTAGTTTTATATTGTTTCTAGGGTTGACTGATAATCATAAAAAAATTACATGGAAATATTATACTGGATATGAGCTATGAGCATTTTTGGGAAACAACAAAAAACTGGAAAATTCTTTGATTAGTGGAGACTCGATCCCTAATTTGGGGACACTTGATTATTTTTTACGTGTTTAAAAGAGCATGTAGGGTAATAAGCCTATTTTTACCCTTTTTCTATTATCATCCTACCCATCTGAAGCCTTTGGTTGGAGCAGCGTCTGCCATCTTTGCTCAACGCATTTGCTCAAAAGGTGTTGAGATAATTGGGGTACTCGATTAGAGTTTTTGCTGCGCTCAAACAGAAGATTTTCACCATTCTCAAGAGAATTTTGTTATTATATTGGCTCTTAATAAGAGGCGAATGACCTTAAGGCTGAAACCTCTATAATCGAAATAAAAAATGGCTCCTAATAACAAAGCAAAGAAGCTGAAATAATAAACTTAATAATGAAATAATGTTGTACCCTCCCTAATGGGACAAAAATAGGTACCTAACCCCATTAAACGTTATAAATGTATTGTGGTATTGATTAAATTGTTGTGATTACATATTACTATTTTTGTTACTACATATTACATATTGTTGAGAGCACAAGATTTTTTTACGAATTCCACAAATCTTTGTGCAATTATTTGAAAGCTGTCGTTTTTATGGTTGACTCCACGTCAAATGTGGGATGCATAGTTGCTACGTATACTGTAGTAAACAATTACAGTTAAGTTTCTGTACGATGAAGCGTTCATTTTTGACAGCATTTTTGGTTATTTTATGACAACAATGACTTCAATTGTTCTGGTGTGAATTTGGTTATTTTCAGTCGTGTGTATGAAGCATGGCGAAGGGGATCAAATCTCCACAAATTTGAAGGGATCAAGTGAACCCATAGCATCTATTTCAGCAAACTTAGCAAGTACAAGAATAGTTGAAAAAACAAATCAGCTCAATCATAACGTATTCATATAATTGACATTCTCCTGTAATTCTGTATGCAAAAGTATAGTATGTAGTGGGTGACTTTATCAATTGTATAAAAGTTTGAACATTTAGAAAACAAATCTTCAGTTCTCATGAGATTTTTTTCTTTGAATCGGTAAAAATTCGGTAACACATGTGCAATTTATTTTTTTGTGTTAAAGAAACTTATGTTTAGATAAAACTGCGCAACTTTCTAGTATATTCGATCAATGTATTCTGATCCGCCTTTGAGTTACAATGATGGGATCAAGTCTCCCCGGGGATCAAGTCTCCTCAGTCTCCCCTATAGACTGCGCGTTTATATATACTATGATTAAGGAAATAATAGTGCATGTCAAACTGGGTAATATGGATGCTTGAAGATAAAATTTTTGAAAAGAGACATTCCACGTGTGTTTTTTAAACATTTCGTATCTCTATTGAATTTTATATGAAACATATGTTGAAATATGTCATTTGAAAACTAAGAATACCTGTTTTGGGATGATATTATTGAAAATGTATATTCATTGTATTGGAATGAACTTTTATGAAAAATAACGGATCAAAGTCTAAAAAATATCCACACATGAGCACCGGGAAAAATTCGCCCAAAGTCCCTCTGAATTCTGGATGGGGACTGAAAGTATTGCGCACTTCCAACCAGCCTGGACTCCAAACTTTCAAAGTGCGAATGATCAAACTGCTACTGATAACTGCAAGCTGTCAAAACACATGTATTTGAATTGATAGAGATGGTACTTTCATAGACAGACCAGTCGAACCAACCACTCTTTGAGAAGAATTTAATAGAAGAATAGTAAGTGCGCAGTGCGGCTAGAATCCAGTTTTTAGTGCCACAAGCAATATTTTAACTCTTCTAAATTACAGTGAAGGTTTCAGTTGCCCATATTTGCATTTTGCTGAGAATTAAAGTTTCAATGCCAAAATTAATAGAGAGGTGTTGAATTTCGTTTGAGCGCTCCGTATTGTGCACGTAAATTAGCGAGGATCACAGTTAGAGCTTATGCATTGGAAAGATAGTTGGCCTGCGTTAAGCCAAACCGAACTGAGCGCCATCATTTTTTTCTGATGTTTTTCAAGCACATTACTGTGTAGCAACAAATGGCACTGGTTCCAATTGAATTTCGTGGTCAATGGGGCTGAAAACATTTATTTGTAAAAAAATTGGACTTGTAATTTCAAGAATGCTACTCTATCGATTTTGTTAGCTGTTTTCGGCAAATTTAAAATTTAAAAGAAACGAAAGCAATGAAATTGAAAGACGGTTAGGTATTCTAGAGCGAATCAGTTATAGACTTAGAACGGAAAACTACAACTAGGCATGCTCATATGGACATGATCGAAAGGTGATATTATATTTGTAAGCTAAATAAAAACTACCCAAATATGATTCAACTAAATAGTCAAAGGGAAAGTTACAGGAAATTTGATGGGCCATTTGAAAAACCTATTGTTGTTGATGCAGAAACACGAATAACTTACAAAAAGATCGCAATAAAAAATAATTGTTTTGTTAAAACAACATTTAAAATATTTCGAGAAATGCCACATTTAAGAAAATTTTTGCTATGAGAATTTTGATTTAAAATGGCATTTTAAATCATATTCAAAAAGAAAATTATATTTGCTATGATTTCAAACAGTATGAATTTTAAAAATATGTCAAAAGTTATTGTTAGGAAATTTTATTGATTGAAAGCATCTCCAAGATCTAAATACACTCAGGTTTTCTTTTACGCCGGGGATACAAGCTGCGTAAATGAAAACCGTGTAAATAAAAATCGCGTAAATTTCAAAATCCGCCTAAATGAAGACCGCGTAAATTAAAAAAAATCTGCGTTCATAGAAACCTCGTTAATGGATACCGTGTAAATTTAAAAACCCGCGTTCATGGAAACCTCGTTAATGGATACCGCGTAAATTAAAAGTTCCACATAAATGAAAACCGTGTAAATTCAAAAATCCGCGTAAAAAATACCGCGGAGAAAAAAACCGGAGTGTACACAGAAAAAAAATCCTTTAACGTCTTTAAAACGATACATATTCGATTATTGACGTTTTATCATGAGGTAACGCGAATAATTTTTAAAAAGGGCATAATTACACGAATTAAATGTTTTTGTTGGAGCAATCGACAAGTATCGCATTTTGGAGGGATTTTGTTAAATGCATTTTGATTTGAAATTTAAAATTCTAAGTGAATTGCATTCTGTAATAAAAGTACATTTTTGAATGTTAATCAGTACTAAATTTAATATCATGTATAAAGTTATTGTTAGAATTTTTTTTATTGATCTTTAGGGTTTCGTTGACAAAAATAAAAAATCAAAAAAATGTTTTTTTTGAAATTTAAATTTTTAATATAAACTTTTGTTTTTGGGAAAAATAGCACAGCATATTTTTCAGTGCATATTTTTTCGTATGAAAGCATGCATTTGCTGTAACTCGTTCTCAGAGAGTTTTGTTGTATAAAATACGGTAATCGAACAATTTTTTTTATAGAAGCTTTTACGCCCTTTTTAAAAAAATACTCTCGTGTTCAAATAATCTTATATTGACTGTGGAAAATGTTCAGTTATCCATGCCCGTGGAACGTATAAAATCTCATCAAAATCTAAAATGGTTGGCCAGGATTTTAAAGATTTTCGGACGGATTTTGTGGAATTTATCTAATTTTATTATTTTAATTAATTTTTTTACGCTATTCCTATTATTCATTTTATTCATTTCATTTCTTTTTGTAATTTTTTTATTTTCTTATTTTAGCAGTTCATATATTTTATTCATTTTCATTATTTAATTAATGTTATTCATTCTCTTCGTGCATTATTTTTATTCATTTCATCAAATTTGTTAGTTTGAAGCAAGTTTAGAAAAGCGTGGAATAGGGTCATATGAGCAAGTTCAAAGTTTGGGGCTTATTTATGTGACAGGCATCACTAGACTATTTGGCTATTGATTGAGCATATGAAAATATCACATATAAAGAAATTTATCAGATTGATACGATGTCACTGATGGGTGAATAAATTCTAATATTAGAGTTCAGTTTCATTGATTTAGTGAATCATTTTGAGTAGTTCTTTAGAACAGCGGTTCTCAACCTTTTTCGTATCATGGACCCCTTAGAAATCATCCCGGGTTGTCGCGCACCCCCTCGGTTAAACATCGATTTTGCATGTTAATAATATATAATTTTCAGTCTGTTAGAAAACAAGATTTAAAATTTCAATATCCATTTGGAAAAAATATTTTTCTCCGCGAACCCACAGCAAGGACTCCAGGGTCCCCTAGGGGTCCGCGGACCCCAGGTTGAGAATCACTGCTTTAGAAGACACCAAGTCCATGCAATGATTCTAGCAAGTTACCATTTCCGGAACAATCACATTGTAGGTACACTTCATGGTTGTTTGAGCGGATGCAAAACGAAATTGTTTTTCCGTAAAAATTTCCATACAAATTTTAAATGCGATGCGCAAAACATGGGAGTAACCATCCTTCCACAAACCTCGCACAGTCATTTGAGACCATATTGAGATCTTAAAAAGTAGTGTGCTCGCTAATTGGGGTCATTTTAGTTTTTTTTTATACAACCGATGACAACTGGAAAGTCCCGTTCGAATCGGAGATAGTCAAGTTCTCTGACCTACTATATTGCTGTGGAATTGTTATATGTATAGTGAACTTCTACTGATATACCATAAGGCGACCATGTTAGGCGAATGAAAACCCAGGACAATCTAACAGGGAGCACCCCCATCCCCACCGGTACGTCTCGCTCGTGTTTGGTGATACTCTGCTAGAATGTCTTTCTGGAGAATTCACAACCCGGGCACTTCTTCGGATTTCTACACACGCGATTCTTGCTACACCACAATCAGCGAAGATTTTAATCTATTTTTGGAGAAATCTGCAATTCTCAATTGAGCGAGCGGATGATATGAAATATTTTTAAATTGTCTGAGAAAGGCCGTCTTTAGTACTAACTACTCGGCATTGAAGTAAAGTTGAAACATCAGCGGTTACAAGTAGCCTCTCTGAGCTATTCCTGATGCAAAAGTAAATGTCTGGCAATCTCCAATGAAACCATTTCCTAATTTGTGAACCAGGATCGAAACAAATGCAAACACTGCAATTATGTTCAAATTTCTCCATTTTAGTAATTGTCAAATCGAGGTTCACTCAATCAAAAGAGGTAGATAGGTGGGTGTAAGTAATGTCAGTTTGAACGCGATGATCCAGAGTACCTATTATGTATGATGTTTGACATGGCACGTTAGTCTCTGAAGCAGGGTTGCCACTATTTTTCATACAAAATCTGGCAGTTCAACTATCCTAAGAAAATATGGCAGTTCAACTATTCCATAATCACCAGCTCAGGACAGCCCTCAATGAAGTTATTCCATGATAGTTATTGTTGTCTCAGTTATTTTCTTTTATGAACGTGAAACATGTTCGCGGATTTCCAGCACGATAGAAAAATTCCATAATGTAAGAGATGTTCGAGAGATTTCGCGATTCGAGTACTTTAGGGTTTTGTTTCTCGTACTCTGTTTAAGGTGTAGTTTACTTCGGAGTTCACGTTGCAGTTCTGGTTGCAGTTGACCGTAGCTATGACTTAGACAAGAGTCAATCAGAAAACTTAACGAAAAAAAGTTTGGAGACTATAAACCAGGAGAATTCAAACATTTCCTCGACATCCTAGGACACCAGGACAGTCAGTTCAAAACCAGGACATGTCCTGGGAAACCATGGCGTATGGTCACCCTAATCTACCACGGTATATGTATCGATGTCGCCGAATTGGCCGTGACAAAGCTTCTCAAGTAGGTCATAGTTGCCCCACATAGTGTTGACTAATTGGAATGTCGAAAAAAGATTCACCACACAATATTTGAGGTAAACAAATTTTTGCTGATATCGACTTCCCCAAGATTCTACCGCTTTGCTGGTGCCATGCTTTCCAACGTTTTCAACGTTGTCATGATTTTCTCCACCCAATATGGAAATCACTGCCGGGCCGTAACAAATTAGAACGTTCACCAGCATTGCGGCGTGGGTTGTTACTAACTAATCTAATTACGACAAGTTGCCAATACACTGTTGCTAGTAAAATGTCAAGTGCATATTTAGTTCCCGTGCACGTATCTACCTCGCGAGCAGCTATTTGTCTTACCAATCCCTCAGACTCCTCAAAACCGTTAGACTGAATGTATAGAATAACACGGTAAAGGTGATTACCATCGGATTAGCTTGAAGCGTCTGGTGATTATCGTTCTTCGGCGGTCCACCTGGACGTGTAAATCGGACCGAAGAATAACACTAACACTACCCGCGGGTGGATTACTACTTTCCGTTCGGACCGGGTGGGGAAGGAGAGTGAAATGTGTTCCGAGAGCTGTTTACATCCACCGAAGTGTCGAACTTTGCCCATATCCGTGTGAAGCAAAATTATTGCTCTGAAAATATGGTGTCAGTCGGTATCGGTAACGGTTTTCATGAATTGAATCGGTCAACGCATCGATGATATATGGGGGCGATGGGGGATCAGGTGGCCTTAGTTCAGTGATGTACTACAGATCCACGGTGTAGGGATCGAAACGTGTTTGAATTCATCGATGGCTTCACTGAGTAAGGACATGTTCAGCTACTAAATTTCGTTTATGGGGTAAAAAGGCCATTCTCAATTCTTTACGCAAAATACAAAAGTGTCTCCCGCTACATATTAAATATTGATTTATGTCATACGACGCTTTCGTAGCCGGGCGATGGAAGCGAGTGTAATAAATAATAACATGAGTGTATAGCATAACGAACAAAAAACGGAGCTGACCAAGCCACTTTCATTGTAGCGGAATTAAAATTTGTCGTCACGTGCGAGATGGTGTTGATAGCATGGAGTGGAGCACGGTGCCCTCTTGTTAATCCGACTCTGGTTATACTCGTTATACTACTAATTGGGGGGTGAATCAATGAAAACATATCTGGATAATGAAGATATGGTGTTCTGCTTTCTGCCACCGTTGTTGCACTGACGCAGTTGATGTCGACCCTTATTTTTTCTTGTTTAAATCGTGTGTTTGAATTAGCTCGAGATGTTATTTTAAGTTCCGATAGCATGAAATAACAAGTTACTTTACGCTTGTCCGGACATGCCGTAGACTCAGGTGATTCGCATTTATAATGCCAAAAGACTCTGACTCCTACGGTTGCAGACAAAGGGTTCAGTCGCCGGTAAGCTCTAAGCTTGCTCATATGACCCTTCCACGCTTTTCTAAACTTTCTCCCTTCAACTCCTTGCTCTCCCTTGAGTACATGGCTCTTAATATTGAAAAATATGCTTCACCTTCCAGTCCCTTGCTAATTAAATGCCGTAACAATAGCTGACAAATTGACTCAATAGGTCGTTAACCCATTCATGCCCATGTTGTTTGTGGACAACAACGTTTTTAAACAGCTATAACTTTTGATTGAGGAAAGATTTTCTCACAATAATAAGCAAGGCTAATAAATGTGACTATTGCCTTTCATTTGAGTATTAACAGTTACAAGGATCAGCTCTAGAACTGAAGTTATTGCACTTAGTCTAATTGGATTCCGATGGAGCAGTGCTGCCAGGAACAGTGTACGTTGACGACGGAAAACAAGTTTTTCATATATCTTCGTTATGTTGCAATATAATTGAAAACTGATAAAACTTATCAGTTTAGACTGTCTTTGGCTACGTTTTTGACGCAATTGGACTGTTGTAAACATTCTGAGAGACATGCATTGTGCATTGGAAGGTAAAAATTGAGCAGCTTCTAGCACTGCGGGGGAAGCACCTAACTTTACGAAAAAAGGCTTTTCGTGTTTCTTGACGTCAACGTTTTCAAGGAAAAGTTGTTTTGAAACCATACATGGACTAGAAAAAAGTTGGGCATGAAAGGGTTAACAAAAAAAAAATGGTAAAAATATATTTTCTTTCTAGAACTTAGAATAATAAGAGGCACGTGTGAAATTCCTAGTATATCCGTCATACAAAGTAAGGTTTGTTATTTGTTGGTTAATTAAGGTTTTAACTCCAAGGGTCATTTGCCCTTTTTGATTTAATAAACAATTGAAAAAAAAATTACAATTCATAAAATAATCGAAAAAATCATGTATTGTTGCAGCTTTTCTGGGCGCACTGCTTTTCGCTTCTCGTATTGATTTTCTTTCTTGACGGTGAGCAGCGATGCCAGATGTGAAGACATGTCTTCATTTTGAAGACATTTGAAAGGCTGTGAAGACGGGTTTTTCATTTAGAAGATAAATTTGTTTCGGTTGTCTGACCGATTTCTGGCTCAAAATCTAAAACCGATTCAGAATTCTGGTCGGTGAAGTCAAATGAAGACATTTTTCAATGAAATGTGAAGACATTTGAAAAATATGCCTGGTATCCCTGATGGTGAGCAATGGTTGGGTTTACCTATTGTCGCTTGCTGATCATTCCGTCTGCCCTCTCCCTCGCTCTTGTTTAGGCTCATGTCTTCATCGTTGTAGCTTAGGTCGTCCTCGTAGACGGGGCAGTTGACGAGTATATGTTCGACTGTTAACCTGCTGTTGCATGTGGAACATAGTGGTGGATTTACTCGTGAGATAGTGTGGGCGTGGGTAATTCTGGTGTGTCCTACACGGAGTCGCGAGAGTACCTTTTGCTCTATTCTGCTCTCTCTGTCTTCCCATCTTTGGAGAGATCCCTTGATTTTCTGTGGGTGTCCTCGCAGGTTCGTCCAGTGGTCGATGAAGTGGTTGGAGGCTTTCTGCTTGAATGATTTAGTGATATCATTTACCGGGACTTCTCGGGTAACCATTGACCTCGTTCGCCGACCGATAGAGGCCAGATGGTCAGCGGTCTCGTTGCCCTTGATTCCACAATGGCCCGGAACCCAGCAAATCGTAGTGAGAATATCACAGGTATCTTCGATTTCCTGGATGTACGGATGCTTCGATTCTCCGGTCTCGAGTGCCAAGATGACCGAGAGAGAATCGGAAAAAATTACCGTTGGTATACTTTCGGATTTTCTGCGTATGGCAACGGCGATCGCGGCTGCTTCTGCGGAAAATACCGAGCATTCTGGAGGCAGACGTAGAGCTAATCCTTCACAGATACCGTGTATCCCTATTCCAACTTCTTCTTCTAGCTTTGATCCGTCAGTGAAGATTTTGTGGTGATTTTGGTATTTGCGGTTGACCAAGTGCAGAAACTTTGGTTGCGTTGCGCTGTGAGGATCATCTTTTTTTACGATACGTGTCAGTTTGGTGTCCAGGTTTGGGCAGCGTTTGTTCCAAGGGCGATTCCTGACCCTGCGCATGCTGGCAATTGCAGGGAGTTGGGTATTAGTGAATTCTGAGTAGATATGTTTAGCTATATCTAATATTTGACATTCTCCCCCTGTCGTTTTTTCTAGGAAACTCAGTGCTCGTTTCACAACGTTGATCGCTATCGCCCATCGACATGGTAAAATACCTGCCTCCATGCAGGCGGCTTCCGCCGGTGTGCTAGGGAGCAGGTTGGATGCGAATCTAACCGCACCATGGTAGACAGGTGCTAGTGTGGTGGCCAGACCCTCCCAGTTTCGGCAGGTGAGCTCAAGGCCATAGAATATTTTTGAGTGTATTAGGGCTTGACTCACATTTAGAGCTGTTTTTCTGTTGCACTTGGTGTGGCGGGAGCTTATGGTGCGAACTAGTCTTTTCCTGCTTTCGCAATCCTTTTTTATTTGCTGGAAGTGGGATGTGAAGGTCATTCTCCGGTCTACCTTAATTTCGAGAATTTTCGGTTCCTTGCGAAATGGTATAGTTGCACCGGCGAGTTTCACGGGTCGATCGAAAGCAACGTGGTGGGAGTTGCAGCAGTGTGCAATAGCGCATTTTTCTGGGGCAGTATTGAAATCGGTTGCTTCGGCCCACCGGCCTACGGCGTTAACAGCAGCCTGCAATTTTGTCCTGGTTCTAGCTTTTGTTTTTCCGATCGCCACCAAAATGATATCATCAGCATATAAGAATATAAATACTCCTTTCGGTAAAGCATCGAATAGAGTATTCATGCTTACGAGAAAGAGGGTGACTGCCAACACGGATCCTTGCGGGACCCCATTGGCTTCCCGGAAGGTATCAGATTTGTTTCCTCCGATGCACACTCGGAAGGAAATAGCAAACCAGATCGGGAAATATTTTCAGGAGCTATCATCCGACGAATCTCTACCGGCATCCTTTAGGAGGTGGAAAGCCGGCATAGAAGCACACCTAACGAGCTTCGGACTCGACTGTAGTGCACCGTACAATCAACCTTTTTCTGGAATGGAACTCGCCACTGTACTAAGTGCGACACGCGGGAAATCGGGTGGACCCGATGAAGTGGGCTACCCTATGCTCAGACACCTCCCACCAAGGGCGAAAAGAGCCTTACTAGAATGCTTGAACATAGTCTGGGAAGGTGGAGACTTCCCAGAAGCTTGGCGCGAGGCACTGGTCATTCCTATTCCCAAAAAAAAGTAGCGGAAGAAAGGAGCCCAGCGACTTCCGCCCTATAAACTTGATTAGCTGTATAGCTAAAACGATGGAGAGACTAGTAAATCGGCGCCTTGTGACCTATCTGGAGGAGGGAAACTTCCTCGACCTCCGGCAGTTTGCTTTCAGAAAAGGACTCGGCTCAGGTATCCATCTCGGTTCGTTTGGAGAGGTAGTCGGTCAGGCACTCGAGGAAAACAAGCACGCTGATATCGCGATCCTCGACCTCGCCAAGGCCTACAATACGGTCTGGCGAGAGGGTGTACTGCGACAATTGCATCAGTGGGGAATAAGAGGGAATATGGGCCGCTTCGTCCAGGAATTTCTCAGGAACAGAATCGTTAAGAATACCAGAGAAAAGTTTCTCCGTGTGTCATTAGAGACGGATTCCACTATCCAGGTGTGGGTATTGAGAGGGGTTTGATCGGGACATTATCTGGTTCCGCCTAGAATTGCGGAATTCATTAATGAAGAAACCAATTCGGCCTGGTCATACAAAGTGCTACAGTGCGCTAAAATATTGCCAAACTTCTCTGAATATACGACGTCTCGTTTCTTTTTTTTTTTATTATTTATCTTTATTATAGCTGACCTTTCAGGATTCGAGAAAAAACCGATTCATGACATTTTTGCGAGTTCTGCATCAAAATATTTTGTGCAGATCTTATGTTAAAAACTTTAAACAGCATATTGTACAAACTGCGGAAAAAGTAGCAAAAGAAAAATGAACTCAACTAAAATATAAAAAGAATAATCAAATAGGGAAAAAATAACAAAAAATAAATAAGTAAAAATATGAAATGCATAAAATGAAACAAAATGCAATAGCAAAAATAGAACAAAAAATTTTAAACGGAGAGACAATAGAAAATGCACAAATTAAAAACAATAGAAACGTTTAAAATTGGAAATATGACAAAAATTAAAGAAAATGACAAAATTTAAACAAAGCTAACAGAATAATTGAAAAAATCTAATTAATTGAAAGAAATGAAAATGGAAATTAAACAATAGTTGAAAAGTCGAGGTCGTTTAATTTTTTTAGATGAAAAATCTCAGGTCACGTCTCCCTTCGGATGGAAATCTAAACCGTTGGTCCCCAGTCCATGTGTTAATTGGCCGGTATAATAATCATGAAAAAAAATAATAATAAACTTGGAAAACGGGAGACAGACAAAAGTTAGAAAAATGAATTAAACAAAATATAATTAGCATCAATTTAACAAAAATATTTTTAAAATGCTGGAAAAAAGTAAACGATTATAATAATGGATCCATTGAATGAGACATTCAAATAACAATAATACAAAATGTTTGAAATGTAAAAACTAGGAAAAGAATTAAAAAAAACCGAAGCAATAAAACGGAAAATGGCTAAATGTTGAAAATGTTAAAAAGATATAAACATAGAAGAAGCGATAAATAACAAAAATGGAATAAACGGATAGCAATAAAAATATGAAATATAAAGGAAATGGAAAAACCTGTTTTAATCCAACTAGTGGTGTAATTATGATTTTCTCATTTATCTAAACTATGAACTAATGCCTGGATACGTTCAATATAACAATGTGGAATTGTCTATTACATTCTTATCACACTTGATAATCATATATAAGTGCACGACTGTCATGAAACTGATAAACAACATGTCGACACTGACATACTTGAAACAAACAAAAATATAATATTTATATAGCTTAATCAGCGTGAGTTCAATTTTGTCTTCATGTTAACTTCCTGGTGTAGAAGGGAAGGGATACAATTAGTGGGAGGGGGAGGATGCATCGGGAATCATCTAACTTATTTTAGTGTAGTGTATGAAGAGAATGCAGGTGGGAGATTGGTCTGGGGGGGGGGTGAGACAAGGGGAAGGGGGGTTGAGAGGTAGGAGATGGAGGAGTAGATGGAGGGTTCAACACCGAACTTCAGATTATAGCATCCATTTGGGACTAAGTTAGTGAAAAATATGCCCGGAACCCGGAACTTCTGGAATTATCGACAGTGGACAATATATTCCAATAATCTTTGATTCGCCATCAGTGATCTAGGCCTGCGAATCGAAGTAATTTGATGATCATTTCAATATATTTTAAACCTATGAAGTATTACGATTGTACCGGTTCATATTTAACCTGAAACTGAAAACAAAACCTATACAGCAGAATAGCGAAACTTTAAGACTAATAAAATGGAAAATAGAAAAATTGTGAAAAAAAGAAATATTTCAAAATAATGGAAACTAAATTTGACACCGATTCGCGTTATTCGCGTTAAAAAGCTTTGAATAATTTATTGTAATCTGCTATTTTAAATCTTTTCAATTGGAATTCTAATTCAATAAATAATTACGAACGAATATATTAATTAGTAGATTAACATAATTTTTGTAATGAAAAAACTATTTATTCGTGCAACTTATGTTTGATGTATGTAGTATTAACATGAACTGAATCGTAGTTTTGCGATATTTTTCGTGGTTTGCGTAATTTTTGTACCAAAATAAAAACTCCAAATTTTTCGATCGAAAATCAGCATATGCCTTTCTTCTAAGTACACGAAACAAACAAGAACATCTGACTGTGAGCATCATAAATGCAGTACCGATGACGACCCAAGCTAAATTTGTAGTATTTGGTATATATTGTGTTCGCTTTTCGAATTAATGGTGAAAAGTACCGTTATTTTCGAATAATGCGCGCAAATGATTGTTCTATTTGATCGGTTCGACATTCCATTAATTCAATTAAATAATCCAGGATTTACACGACCTAATTTCGAAAAATAAAGAAATCCGGCCAGTAACGAAACGAACATAAGTAGCATGGCTAAATGAATTAGAAATCCAGTTGGGGAACCATGCGACGCCATTACATTCCAAACTAATGCACACGCATGGTCATTTGCTGGCTTAGGACATTCTATCTGGTTGTGATTTTCCAGCAAGCAAATTGCATGACAATGGTCGGTGACCTCTTCGGTCCCCAGTTATTTCGACTAAATTTGCACCTAATACGCCTAATCTGTTAACGGTCCATAAATATCCTTGCGGCAACCGGGAGGACCAACTGTTGGCACGTTCGGTTACTCGTTCATTCGTGAGCATTCCCGTATCTCCCCGTCGATGATATCCAGCGTGATTACACGGTTATTTATTGCATCCCATTTTGCTGGCTTAAATTGGGCCGGGGAATTGTTTACTCCCAAGCCTGGCTGATTGTCTTTCTCGGAATCAGACGAGCACCGTTAATGTTTTGACGTGGAAAAGATCAAACAAGCGAATATCACGTTTGAAGCTGTTTAATCCCTGCAGCTGTAACTGTATATTAAGAACCGATCTGGGAAAACACACCCATCAGTTGTGATGTAAATCAGGTCTCCGTTGAACCTTGATTCTGTTCGACACAGATTTTCAGTCGGCTGCTGATAGATGAATCTTTCACTCACGTGGCAGAACAATTTATGGTTCAGATTTGGTTTATGGTTCAATTCGTTGTTTGGAAACTTTGCGTGCCACTTTCGGTCGTGATATTTTCCGGGTGAAGCAATTTCATGTGAAATAACTGCACGGACGAAATCCAGGGCACGATTAAGCAAATAATTTATATCTCCAGGGACTAGTACTATAGTAATTAAATCTCTAAAAAATAGCCAGCGCAAATAAACGGTTCAATTTCCCACTGATTTATAGTCGCGGAAAAGTTCTGTTCATGAAACGTGCATTTAAAGCAATTCCGTTCGTTTTCGCTGTCTCGTTTTTGTGAATCACATACGCGTTCCCGGTGCAGATCGAAAAGTTTCTCTCGGATCGGTTTTAATACCTTTCTCAGTTTCACCAGTTTCAGTGCGTCTATCTGTATTCACATTTCGCATGTGATCCATTAGGTGGACGCTTCATTGCTTTCAATTGTTGTCAGATCGTGATACATCAGACAAAGATTTATGCTAATCCAATTCCTTTTCATTCCAGGTCATGTTCGTGTAGTGTGCTCAGTATTGGGTGATATTTGAATGTGTGTTATTTTTTTAGGTTTTTTTTCAACTCTCAGTCGTTTTTGTTGGTGTGGTAAATACACGATTTAAATAAATCATTCGAAAAGCTGCATAAATTGGTGAAAAAGTTTTCAGACAAGCTTGCTTTTTATTGTAAATATATTTAAATTTACAACATCCTAATAATCATGAGGTGGGTTACGTTGGCAAACAGAGAATTATCAACTTGGTTGACCAGGTGGGTGTTTATTGTATCAAATGAATGTCTTTTTTTCTGTCAGCGGTGTTTCCAGGAACTTGATATAATCCAACAATCACCAGCTAAATATAACAAACCTTGTTAACTCAATGCCTTTATCTTTTTGAAATATTATTAAATTCATAGAATGGATATTTCCCAAGCGGATCTCGATTTTGTTACGCGGCACATCAACAACGTTTAATATTTATATTGGCACAGGCAGTTTGCGACATTTTACAGTCATGCGATACTGAAATACGATATTTTATGGATTGTTTCGTTTACACATGTATTGCTAGTCTATTACCTAGGGCAAGTAAAGTCTCTCGTTACTGATAAAATATCATATTTTTCTGTCTCTTTGAAGACAAAACATTTGGGAAGGTATTGTCAGACACATAGCCGCGGGATAATTTGAATCGCCATAATTCTGAGTAATATAGTCGTTAAAGGCTCATCTACAAGCTATAAACTACAAATTATAAATTATTTCAGATAGAAACTTGACGCTTTTAGCAATGTTAATGCTACCAAAATTTTACTTCTAGGGAAATAATTTAATACGAACACAAAGCCAGCAGAAAGGGTTACTTAGCTCTCTGCTGCCAAGCCCCGTCGTTTATTGGGGTATGGGGAAGTTGTTAAGAATTTTCGATTAAGAAAGTCGGTTTTTGATGATACAGGTAGTGCTAGTTCATACAGTTTATTTCCACATAGTAATGCAATTTTTTAACAATAGTTTCCAAATTTTTCATTCCAATATTGAGCATTGTGCGAGTAATAGTGATTCTCTGGAGGCACCTCGAAAAACGAGGTGAACCAATCGTTTTGAAATTTAGCACAGATCTTCATATTATTCTCCAAGTAACTGCGATTAATTTTTTAAAATTATTATTGTATTCATACTTTTAGAAAAACAAGCTAGTAATTTTAAAACGAAAATTAAGTTTTTGGTTTTAAGGTGCTGCAGAAAATTCCAAAATCAAAGGAAAAGAAAAACCACTTTTAGTTACCTGGGGAAACATGTGGACAATTTTTTCTTAGGTACCTTCGGAGATTCACTGCGACTCGCTCAAATTTCAATATTTTAAAATGAAAACTTAAGAAAATATTGTTATATGGAAGTTGAATGAATATACCAACAATCTCTGTGTCGCCAAACTAAAACAAAAAAGTTTCTTTTTACCTAATGTACCATACTCTCCTTGAGGATATCCTTCCATTTCGATGCGAGCATGCCTACTACCCTTACATACCAGATAAGATAAACTTGCCGATCCTAATTTTTTAGCTTTATCTTTTTATGCATTTTATTCGTGTATTCATTTTATTTATTTTGCTTATTTTTTCTATTTTATCAATTTCATTGAATTTATTCTTTTGAATTATTTTATTTGGTTCATTAATTTTATGCCTTTTATTCATTGCATTAATTTTATAAATTGTATTCAATTGTTAATAATAACTTTGACCAATTTTTAAGTTTTATTCATTATATTATTTTGTAAATTTTGGCATTGCATTTCGTATTATCATTTAATTAGTTTTCTTCGTATCATTCATTTTGTTTTTTTGATGCATTTTGTCGTTTTATAAGCTCGCTTCTTTTTCTATCATTAGTTTTATACACTTTAAAAATGTTGTATGTTTATGTCGCATTTTTCTAGGTTTTATTAATTTAAATCATTTGTTTCACACTATTCAATTTATCAGTTTGGTGCATTATATTCATATTTTTAATCATTTTAGCTATAGAAGTTATTTTGTTCGTGATATTAAATTAAATCATTTTATAGATTTCATTTATGTTACTTATTTTATTAATTTAATTCTGTAATAATTTATTTATTTATTTATTTATTTCTTATTTTTCATCTTACTCGTGTTGGTCTACATGAATTTTGATGTTGTTGTATGCGAAAAGCCCATTTCAAGATTCACTTCAGAAGCAGACCTCGAACCATTACATTAATCTCAAATTACAAATTAACAAAATTACATACAAGGTATGCAGCATTACAATAACATTACAGAAATAATTTAACATAATCTTATAAGCTAAGTCAATCTCCTAAGTCTATTCTTGAAAACATTACACATATTCCTTATGGGTTCGTTCTGACCATACTCGGTGTGCTGAAAGTCGAGTCTTAAAAAGCTAAGTGATCTAAGATTTCTGGGGGGTACATTGATGTTGATTTGTGAGATAATATCTGGGCATCCATTTGGCCAGTCAATATTTTCCCATCGCTTTGAATGTATTTCGTTGTATTGGTAAAATATTGAAAATTGAGCGAGAACTTATTTTGTAGTGTACATCACAACTCAAAATCTTCTGGACCATTCGTTTTAAAATTTCGCACAGTTCTTCTCATCATTTCCCAGGTAATTGGGAGTTTTTATTTATTTTTTCTCGATTTTTGAATTTTTCAAATTTTTTATTACAGTATAGAAATTGACTGAATAGACATCTGTATTGATGAAATTTGTTTTTGCGGACGATATTTTTTTTCACCGAAAATAACCACCCCAACCTGTTAATGTCATTTATTCGTTTATTCATTAAACGCGTTTTATAGTTTTTTACTTTCGCGCATTTATTCATTCAATGAATATATTTTGCAATACAATTAATAAGGTGAGTTTTTATAATTTTTCCTAATTATTCGGCTTATTTACTTTGCTCATTCTTTCCGTTTTGATTTTATATTGGCTTAATTTATTTTATTCATTCCTTTTAATCGCTCATTTTTTTAATTTGAGGATTTCACAAATGAAATAGTAATTTCATTTAATAATTTGTTTATTTTATCCATATTTTAAATTTTTTACGTGATTTATTTTATACATTCCATGTTCTAGTTATTTTCCGTTCCGCTACGAAAGCGAACACCGACATCAGAGAGCTGATATCTGGATCTGATCTGATCTATCTGGACTAGACCCATCAGCTTATGGACCGGGGGTCCAACGGATTTACTTTCCTTCCGAAGGAAGGTGTGATTACAGATTTTTTTCACCTCAGAAAATCTCAACGAGCTCGGCTGAGATTGAACCCAGACCAACCGGGGTGAGTGGTGGTCACGCTTACCACCGGCACCGCCATTTTTTACACATTTGATATAATTTGAGTAAACTTATTTCTTTTATTCATTTTTATAGTTCATTAAATTAATTTCTGTTTTTAATTTCATTTATATTATGTTTTTCATTCGCCCATTTTTTAATTTTATTTATATTTTTTATTCTAATCAGTATACGAATTTGATGATTTTACGATTTTTGGACTTTCTTCTTTACATAAAAGGTATTAATTTTGATAATTGTGTTAATTTAAATTATTTTCCATTTTCTTTAAAATTCATTGATTTTCTATAATTTATTTGTTTTATTCGAGAATTTATTCCTGCAAAACGCATAACGATATTCATTTCATCTCTAATTTGTTGTGTACTTTTCTTGAGCTCTGCAAAATATTGAATGCACAAACTGTTATATGTATAAGAAATGTCTCTTATTTTTTCATTTTCTTTTCCTAATCTGTTCGTTTTTGTCTTTTTCTGAAAAATATTCAACTATTCTCTATTTTTCCTAGCTCCTTTTTGCTATTCTGAATTAATTTTCAATTTTTGTAAATCTTTCTTCGTTTTCGAATTTATTACACTTTTATTCTCGACTAATCTTCACTTTTCTTGTTTTTTTTCTATTCTGAATAATTTTCAATTTTTGTAAATCTTTCGAATTTGTTCCACCTTTATTTCTAATGGTTTTTTTCCCTAGTCCATTCAATATTTTTTAAATTTTCTCCATTTTTTCTTATTTGTCCTTCGTTTAATTTTATTTAATTTTTTTCATTATGTTAATTTTTAGTTTTGTTTTATATCTGCCATTTTTCTATGATTTTCTTCCAAATTTCTTCATATTTTCAATCTTGCATCCTGTCTCTGTATATATTCCATTTTACCTCACTTTAATTAGTCAACCTTTTCCAGTTTTGCTTTTTTTCCATTTTAATTTTATTTGTGTCCTTATGTTTTCCATTGTTTTAAGTATTTTTATTTTTTAATGCTTCCCATCCATTTTTATTATTTCATACATTTTTATTATACTCAATTCATCGAGTTTTGAAGTTTTGTGTACTTTTTATATAAATTTTCACTTACTTTTTGCACTTTTGTTGAAATTGACTTCATTGAGGTACATCTAGGTTTTCTCAGTTTGATTCTTTCACTGGTATTAAAAACAACCGCTCGCACCAAAATCCGGACACAATTTTAAGATTGTTACTCAACCAAACTACCGCTAAATACGATTATTTTTACTCTCAACTAACACATGTATAAACGTAAATAGAAACACATTGTTTTGACAAGAGTTTTCAAGATGGCGTCGATTGAGTTACGACACAGAAAAGCTATCTTGCGCAAATATTAAGGAAAACGCAATTTTACGATGAAACCAATTGCATCAAATAGTTCAAGAACCTTTCTGGACCTGAATTTTACACCTCGATTAGAAAAGGCGCTCATCAACACCTTAAACGCAAATACAAAGCAAAGTTTCTTGAAAAGTAGCTCGTTTGGCAAGCTATATGGTCTTGCGGGTTGAAATCTTAGACATTCGTTTCAACAGGAACCATAAACGGTGAAATTTATTGGCAGGAATGCTTTAAAAAGTAGTCTGATTTAGTCAGCTGCTGTTACGCTAAGTACACATGTTAGCAAAAACTAGTGCCTATACTTATGCATATGTTCGTATGTACTATGAATAATATACAGAGATATATTTTTTTCAATGGATTTCGAGCCTAAACTTTTTGGTGTTCGAGTAATTTGCAATAGTAGGGGCTCTTATATTGAACCCCTCGGATCCGTATTCTTTCTACGGACCTGACTCGTGCGGTATGTTACTCACTTATCCACTGAGTTTTTTCGAGTTATCTTCACATAGCTTCAAGATTCTTTCGAATTGGCGAGAAGGATAACAAAGAAAGTTATTGACGGAATGAAATAAATTCAGTTTGGTTCTCTTTGGGATTGAATTCTTTTCAAATTCAACTTAAATCTTAACCTAAAACGCATGTCGAATCAAAATGTTACCCCTCAATTACTCATTTTCTTTAACCCTAGAATGTTGCACAAATGTACTCCACGCCATTTTTGGAGCCGTGTGAAGAGGAAAATTCGGCATTTACCGAACTGCGACCCTAACCAAAATTCAATTTAGAGTTCATAGTAAGAGCAGGAAAAGGTGGTTAAGCCAGTTTGCTTTTGCCCTTTCGTGGAAGCAGGAGTCGAAGTTTGTACTTCAGTGTACGGTTCCCGTTAGTGTTTCGTTCTGCCATTGGAAATATGACCCGTGACAATACCATAAAACGGTGTATCTTTGATCACTGGGGAAAGTTTGATCAAATGGGACTTTTTTCAGTAACGTACGACAGGATGATTCCCTCTAATAAAATTATCGAAACAAAATACGAATCATATTCTAAACATGTTCAGCATCTACCAGCAACGATTATTTCGACACAGTGGTGCAAATTTTCATTTTCAAATGCCAACTTTCAGTTCAATCAAACCCAACCATGATTCAAATTCAAAGCCTCCCTCAATCATTCACTTTCAAGTTGGCGGGATTTTCATAACTGAATCGTACGTCTTCATTTCAAATTGATGCTTTTTCATTCACTAACCAAAGCTGTCATCTGCTCTGTAGAGGCCAGTTTAGGTTAAATGTCGTCATGTTTTGCGTTTTCAAGCTTACATGGACAGTAAGAACTATGTTCAGAGTAGTTTTGCTTGAAAAACCTAGTCAATACCCCAGTAAAGAGATATTCACAGGGTCAATGAAATTGAAAATGAATGGAAAATGAAATGATTCAAAACAAACTGTTGAAAATTTGCAGCTCTGTTTCGACATTTAATGTACCTTTTATGAACACAAATTCAAATTGAAAATGATACAAGTTTCACACATCGTTTCAATCTGTTCAAACAGTAGATACAGAACACTAGATTAGGATTGTCGCTGGCATCAGTGGTAGGAACATCATTGTTTTGATTCCGGGATATACCTGTCAAATGGCCCAAATAAAAAAGTGAAGAAATAACCCTAGTAACAATTGAGGTTTTATGGTAGTTTTATAGCCACTCATAAAACTTAGATTGCACTTGTAGCATGCTATAAAACTTCAATTGTTACTTGGGAATCCTCTATCGTTGTTTCATAGCGACTAATCATTTTTGTTTCTTTTAACCAGCAAAACAATTGCGATTCTTGGCTGTGTTTTCACTAATTAGAATGCACAAATTTTCTAAATCGGTACTGTATTTTGATAAATTTTCATAACCTTGTGCGGTATATACAAACTCGTTCATTTCATAACAATAACAGTCGAAAATTTACACCGAGAAAATTCGTTATATTGAATATATATGGATTTCACACAAAATTTTTTGCAATTTGTAGTAGCACATAAAAATTACCTGTCACGCATAGATAGCATACATTTGCCTGTTTGCCTCTCGCATTCTGCTGCAAATTTTATGCATTGGACGTTTTCGGTCTTGAATGCATAAAAATCACAGCAGAATAAACGATACTGAAATGTAAAATAGGCAAACTCTGCATTCTACTAATTTGAAGTTCAACTAAACAGTTTGTGGTTACAAACAGGCCATATTTCCCTGCGTGTACCAAAAGTGCGGACCAAAGGCTTTTACTAGAGAGACTTTCGATACTTTGACAGATATATACCGGAAGCAAAACAAACATGTTCCGAGGCGAAAACAGTGGGAACACCAGCGACAATCCTAATCTAGTGTTCTGTATCTACTGTTCAAACAATTCCTTGTATATTAATGAAATCACTCAACTTCAACTGAACTGATCACTTTTTTAGAATCCGTGAATATTTTTGTGCGATAATTAATTTTAAAAGTCTGTGATTTTTATTGTTAACTATTTTATTTTGACTATTTTCCTGAAAAAGTTTGATAAAAGTTAGCTGTATCCATCTAGGCAATTTTGATCTCTATCGAGACGTCACAATATCGGGTCATGAAATCGTCTGCAAATATGCAATTTACACACCATTTGGAGCGTTATTTCCAGAGCTTTCACCATTAAATACGAGTACTTTTTCAAATGGACGTAAGTAACAATGAGAGATTCTCTTTGAGGTCTTTCTCTTCTGTTCATTACTCGGCCATTTCAACATTTACTACTCTACTCTTTGCATAATATTGTAGTAAAAACCGTCGGCTTTCGATATGTACTGGAAAATTAGTACAAAGTGTTGTAATGACGTCGTAATAAACGAAAGAGAAAGTAAACAAAGAGAGGCTCTCAATGTTACTTACGTCCATTTGAAAAAGTACTCGAGAATTTATTCAAATTCAACACGAACGAACCACAATACAGTTCAGTAAAACGTTTGCCTTCACCCCAGCCGAATGAATTGCTGCTATGGACACCGAAGCAACAACACGAGGAAACTGAAACAGAAACTAATATATCCACACATGCTTGCATAAGCACGTGTCATTATAATGATGAACAAATATAATTTTCACCACAAATTTGATGAGCAAGATTTATGACTCCTGATTAAATTGGATAATACCTACTACACTACCTACACTCCGTTTAAAATGTACGGCATATTGTGGAATATTTAATAATCAGAAAATTACAGAAAACTGCTTTAATGATCTGGACTGATTAGTTCGCTGCAATTATTCCGAGCTTGGCGAATAAAGCTTTATTCGGAATAACCTCCAAATGAATCTTGACAGTTGACTTTAATGCCTGTATTCTAAGTTAGTCGAGTTTTTTTGCAACCAGGCTACCAAAAATGCTTTAAAATTTTGTTAAATGGAACAAATCACACAATATTTTTTTCTATTCCATCAACATTGCAAACCTATCATTCAAAATTTGCCAACTGGTTAATAAAAACTTGACACAATTTAACAATTGCATTCATCGACATATAAATCAAACATGATTTACGAAATTCATCGTCATGTGAAATTAAAATTAAATCTAAAACATCTTTGAGGCTCGTATATGTCAGGCTATGCTTGGTCAAGTCTCCCGATGTTCCCCTAACCCTGTTTTTATTTACACAATTCGACAGATTTAATAGGCTGAAGACAAAACTAAAAATAGGGCATATGAAAAGCGTACAGAACATGTATCTACCACGAAAAAAAAATAATAAAACACAACAAACACATTCTCGTTATGAGCGAGGCAGCTGGGCGGCATTATTTTTCGCACCTACATTCGCACCTAGCAAGCAAAGAGAATCTGGGTGCCTATGTACAGTTTGTTATGGAGAACGAGTGGTGCACTGTGGTTGATATCTCTTCGAACGGGAGAGCGAATGAGCAACGGATATTATTACGCTATGCTCATATACCGACACTATAGAACAGTAATGGTTCACCAGCCTCGGTTGTGGTGAACCAAAGCCGTCAACTTCGCAGCTCAGTGCTGAATGGTTCAATGGGTGGTATATTCGTGAAGCGAAGAACGAATGAAGAGTGTTCGTTCTTTTTCAGCTGATTCGTTTTCCAAGCTCTGTATTTTTCATTCCGATACATATATTTTGTTGACCAGTTACCCCGAAAATGAAAATTTACGACTATTTTATTTTGTTTTTATAGTAAAACGAAATAAATTACCAAGCCATTTGGACGTTTTCAATCTATGGTTACCAGTACTTCTTTTAAAAATGCAAACAATTACATCTACCTAAATTGAAGAAAGTTATTCTAAAACTGTGTAAAAATTGATCAATGTTCCCCCGTTTTACGGTTTGAATTTTGCGATCAAACGCATGGGGCACGTTTGTACTACAGTGCAACGTTCCAATGCAGAAAAAGTAAATGTAACGTTCTAGGGTTAAAACCTAGAATAAAAATTACAATTTCTCCAGTTTTGATTGGTTCAAATATGAAATAAACTTATGTAGGAGAGAGAGGGTAACGGTGGATCAGCAGAAACTATGAAACAATCGCAATAAAATCATAATGAATGGACAGAATCGTCTCATTCCCTCATATTTCATGATTTCTAATGCTTTACACGTTTTGCTATATTTTGGAAGATTTCTGATAACTCTGTCTCTTTTAATGGATATTTGTTCGTTTCGTAAAAGCTAGAGTAAATTTGCCATGAAAAACATTATTCCATTTTTATGAATTATCGTTCATTGGATAAATGTTTAGTCTGTTGCTATAAAAGTTTAAGCTTAACATTTGTTGCGAACAAAGTTTTTTAGTGATTTGTCATGATTCTGTGTAATTTAACAATTTTCATAAATAGACCCATTGGGTAACTGTGAAACGATGACGTATGGGGAACAGTGAAAATTTATTGTTTTTGTGATCTATCCTAAAATGTGAATAGGTTCCGATATTCCACAGTAAAAACTACTCATTTAGTACAAAATTTGTCAATTTGGACAAGTATTTCTTATTTTAGGGATGTAGCTTATGCGCCTATAGGGTGGCCCGATATTAAGCGATGATATAGTGATTTCTGACACAAACAAACGATTTGCGCCTCAATACCAATCAACTTCAATTAGAAAAAAATGTGTTTCACTGTTACCCCCTCTCCCCTACATTAGAATACATTTTGGTTTTATTGTGTAGGACAAGAATCACGTATTACTGCACTTTTCTCTATAATAAGGTGCTGGGTGGTTTCTTTCTCTTTCAAAACATTTTCTTCTTTAACTTCTACAACAGGCTACCACATTACTTCAGTTGTTTTGTCCAATGGTTGAAAGCAAATAAGTCTAATGAATGAATTTCTAACATAGGGGATTTATATGTTACTATGTTTTAATTGCCGCAAGGTTCTACTGTATCGATTTTGTTGGCTATTTTCGGCAAATTTGAGACTAAGAGAAACGAAAGCAATGAAATTGAAAGACGGATAGGTATTCTAGAGCGAATCACCGCCGGCGTCGGCGGTAAAACATGATGATGAGTTATGTTCTACCATAGACCATGCGGTAGACTTGGGTGAAACGCCCAACTCCTACTCTGCAGAAGGCAAAGAATTCTTCACATTTCCTTTCGATCATGCCCATATGAGCCTGCCTAGTTCTAGTTTTCCGTTCTAAGTTTATAACTGATTCGCTCTAGAATACCTATCCGTCTTTCAATTTCATTGCTTTCGTTTCTCTTAGTCTCAAATTTGCCGAAAATAGCCAACAAAATCGATACAATAGGGGATTTATGTTGTAATCGTTTTGCATGTCACGGGTGACAAATATAAAAGAGAATATCTTTCTTACGTAGAACACTGAACGCTTTCTCCGCACACCGCACCATCACGAAGAAAGAAAAGTTTTACCACAATCGTTTATAGATGAGGAAATAGTTTTCACTTTGCTTTTGGATCAGGCACTGACTCACCTTACGTTGAAGTTATACTCTATCTACAATTACATACTATTTTAGGTCTCGATTAGCATGGATTTAATGTTGTCCAAAGAAAACGATAGAGCTTAAATGTGGCAGAGCTATGCTGCAAAGATGACCGTATCGTGGTTGGCAGCGGAGATATTTAGCAGATTGAGAAATTACAACGAAGATTCCCTTGCTCGAGTGGAAAACTCGCACATAAGGAAGAAAAATACAAGAAAATAAATATTTGCTTATGTTTATACCCCCTTTTGGTTCTTGATAAAGCCGGTGGGTGTAAGAAGCCGGCGGGGAGGGGGATAGAATTGTTAGAGCTGGGGAGTCTCGTTGCGTTCGTAGGAGGTATCGTGGCGTGCAACAGATGCTTTTCACATTGCTGCCATTTTCTGGATCAGTATGGTTTTGCCAGACGGCTTTGGATGCGTCTTAAAGGGGACTGTGTTTGGAGAAAACATTAGAGAATGTTTAAAGTTTGAATTATTTGTGATGAAATGTTGGAGAAATTTTGGAAAACTATACATAACGACCTATTACTTTAAGGTTTGAGTTGTTATTTTATCAATTATATTTGAATTGGAAGATGCAGTTTGGTGTTGTTAATTACAGTAGAAGAGTACGATGCGATCGAAAAATATATTCGTAGTCAGGTTACCGCATCGGATTCCAAGCACAGGTCACATATTTTTCTACTCTGTTTTTTTAATTGTAAACATATTATCTTAAACGTGATCTATGAATACATTATTCAATCAGAAAAACGTGTTTTAGAGTTAATGGTAACTCTCTTCCAATGATAAAAACCTACAACAAAATTTTGCGTCTGACCACTAGCTCATCGATATCCCCCCTAGTTCTCTCCACTTCGATTTGTTGATGTTTAAATTCGAATTTGTGAAAACCGTTATGTGCGATCATTATTACAGTCTGTAGATGAGTGGGTGCGCGCGAATGTGTACGGTGCGATCCAGCCAGTCTTTTCGGACGGTTGCCAGTGGATGGTTTTGTTCGAGATCATTTACCGACACAGCAGAGCAGTGACCAAACGTTGGAAGAAAATCTCCTGTGCTGTTGATTTCATTCCATTTACAAACGAAGCAATTATTGTGATTTACAGGTCTGTGAGAATTTAATTACGAGCAATTTGCGATGCAGACGTGAAGACATTCGGAAAATGCACAAAACGTAAAAGTCGTAAGCGTTCCAAAACAAACATGTTTAGGGAAAATACAAACCATCATGTGAAACAAAAGTGATTTTTAAATGCAAATGTCCGTCCATTCGATGGTAGAGCTGTAGCAGCGACGGATAATTTCGAGTTGATGGAAAAATAAATAATAAATACCAAGAGTGAAAAAATAGTGAGCGGTGAGGGGCGGAAAATTAAAGTGTTTTTTTTTGTTGTGTTTTTCGCGGGGAAAATGATTTGTGACATTGCTGTGGCGAGTTCGGCTCGCTCCTTCACGAACCCGCCTTCGTCCCATCCGATGCGGAGGTACATCGCTCTCATGGGTGGAAATTTGACGCCGGAGCAGGTGGTGGATGTTTGTTATTTGAATATGTTCAGCCTCATTGTGAATACGTTGGCACTGGCCGGTTTGGTTGGAGCACTCCTGTATGTCGGATGGAAGTTTGATTGGAAGTGAGTATGGTGGAGTCGATCGGTTACCAGATTAAATGTTAAAACTAGTTCCGATCATGGTAGCAACTTTAACAAATCCATTTCTAGGGAACTTGCTCGTAAAAATTATCACAATTTGCGTGAAAGTAGTGTAATAAAAACATATTTTTTTGCTATAGCGTAGATCAATAGTCAGTACAAGCGAGGAAATAACACTGAAGAGCCAATTGAAACACGTCACCTAGCATAAATTTCCGGAGATACTGCTAACATCCATCTGCGACAACCAGGTGAATCATTGATGTTTCGACTGGGATTTTCAAAGAATGCCAATTCGTAAAAAGTCTTCTCCATATATTGAACCGATCCTATGCGATGCGGCAACAATAACCAATATGTGCTCGTCAAACATCAAACAACCGAAAAACAAACATCCTTTCTCGCATCATTCGTATTTGAGAGCAAATTGTATTGCATGCCGGAGCGAGGCACGGCGAACAGACATCGATGCTCGAGCTTCTTATTGAACGACAACCGCCAACACTCGCACCGTAAGCCGCAGTTTTGGAACTGAATGTTTTGCCGCGTTAAAATCGATTCGGATTGGCGAAATCAAAATACGTTTTATCATTTAACAATTTAAACTTTAAATTGAGTAATTGACGGGGCTATCAAACTTCCTTTTGCCTTCCAATTTGAGCAGGCAACGTGGTTTTATATGTTTATTTTTCGTGATTTTTTCTGATTAAGGTTAAGTGGGATATGCATATATATGTGAAATGTTTTTTCTCATTCCTCATCTCAGATTATACAAACGATTCGAAAATATTTTCGTGCCGAGCTCCATGCGGGTTGGCAGGATTTACATATTCACTATACTGTGAGCGAGATTTTTTGTCTTTTTTACTTTTAACACGTTCTCAACTGAATCATGCCTTCCACACTCGAGTTGGTGGGGGGAATGAATAAGCATTTCCCGGGTGAACCGGAATCATCACCCATTTAGGAAATGTGATACGATTAGAAAGTTTACGGTCCCACTGCGGAGATAACTTGCTTCCTGGGAATCGTGCGATGTGCTACTGATGCTGATGGTACTGCTTCTGAGGCTGCTGGTATTTGGTTGCTGGGTTACAACGAACGGCAGAAGCGTCGCGTCAGTATTGCGGTCGTGCCTGGATTATGAATATCAAGGAGTAATTTCGTGCGGGAAAGTGCCGTCTTGGGAAACGAATAATATAACACCAGCCAACATTTTCGTAGATTGTGAAGGTCCTCTAGAAAACGAGACTGATTTTTTTCTCTAGGTCCATTGAAATGTAAATTAATTGAGAAATTGTTACTATTTGGAAATTATACAAATTTGAATCGAAATTTTACATATGCAGCATAGCATAGCCAGTTGGGGTGTGAGAACATTAGTTTTCCGTAGGGAGAACGATATGCTTTTTGGTATTTGAATGTTTCCTTTGCTCAGACCAAATACTTATTTGTTTATTGAATTATATATTTCAATTTAAATGGTCTTTGGTTGCGAGGCAAAATTTAGGAACGTCTGTCATTTTCAAATATCTGCAACATTACAAGTTTAGTTAATATACTATGGGTCATATTCTCACTGTCACGTCGCTTAGTGACTAGACTGTGAGAATAGGGTTCCATATTTACTTTCCTGGCTCCTCCAGGGGGAGGCACATGTCCCTCCCTATTTAACCAGAAAGTGTTCCAGTAGAAAAGCGTGTGAATACAATCCTTTCGTTATTAGGTACTTGTTTTTGTAACTAATTATGATATGTTCAGGAATTAGAATTCAGTAGCGACTTTGTGCGTTGCCATGATTTTCAGAATTTCCCTGATGGGGAGGATTAGGGAAACAGTAAGGTTAGGAGTAAGCAAAATAACGACACAGAACAATTAAAACCGAGCATTCTGTACCTCCGGAAAGATGCTGAACGATCTGTAGGTGTTAGAATAGCAGAAAAAAACTTTCAACCCCCAGCTTAAACTATAGCTCTTTACTACATTGGGTCAGGAACAATAGCATATCCTTGAGTTTCAGCTCTCTGCACATATGTATTACTACTTGCACTTACATATCGAATGATATGATATTCCGTAATCGGATTCACAAAGATCACATGAATTATACTCAACGCGCTGAATAGTAGCCATGTGATAATTGAGTTTGCAATATCTAGTCAGCAGGCCCGTGCGCAGAAAATGCTCATGGGGAGGGTTTTGATTTCTCTACGATTCTCATAAAAGAATGGATAAACTATGAAGATTTTTAATGCGACCTGGAAGACCGAGTATTGTGTACCAATCGACTCAGCTCAACAAATTGGGTAAATGTCTATTATCGAGAAGGAATGGAATTGGTTAGTAGCAGTGTCTGATTGGTTTGAAGTAGTTAATGCTACCGACTAAATTTAAACCTCTTGTATCTTGCCATCCTTATCCATCCGGGGCCACCGTTACACCGTAAAAACCTTGTTCCTAAAATCGTGAATAAATTACCATGAATTTTGGAACATTCACGTTTTTACGTTACGAAAACAGGACAATGAACGAAAATCATGTGTAATTATGTTCAATTTCGCTTCAATTAACGCCCTCATAACGCTTTTATTAGTGAAAATATTTGTTTTTGTTTTGTGAATTCAGTCACGGTTGTCTTGTCATTGTCAAATCTATTTTCATCGCGTGAACTAGTTTACAACTTTATGATCATTAATCTTAGTTGACTCATGATGTTATTCATAGATAGTTCGCAAAATCAAAAATTGTTGATATTTTGTCATGCTCTATTTCACGAAACTTTATTCATGAGTCCATTCAATCCTCGTGAACTAATTCATGCCTAAGATATTAGACACTACTTACCATTCGTGTTCCTGAAATAATTTACAAATCCATGAAATATTATTCATGTATACGTGACTATTATCGTTATTCAGTGTAATGTCTGGATAGAAAACGAAAACTGCGCTGAGCGCCGCAAACCGTGTTTGTGATAGAGTTTACAGAACAAGATCCCGCGAACCAGTTACACTTATATGATCCAGTTCACCTTGTTACGTTACTTCGAGTGGAAAACCGATAGTAACCAAAAAAATAACAGATAAGGCGAAGAGAAATCACGAATACCACGATGAAACTGCTGATATCATGTGACATTACTTCAGGTGTCAAATTCTAAAGTAGGGGAGAAAGGGTAACAGTGGATCAGCAGGAACTATGAAACACTCGCAATAAAATAATAATGCATGGTCAGAATTGTCTCATTCCCTCATATTTTACAATTTCTAATTCTTTACACGTGTTGCTGAATTTTGAGAGAGATCTGATAACTGCATCTCATTTAATGAATATTTGTTTGTTTTGTTATAGCCAGAGTAAATTTGCAGTGAAAAACATTATTCCATCTTTATGAGTTACCATCCATTGAATAAATATTTAGTCCATTGTTATTTATATCAAATTTTATGATCAACATTTGCCGCGATCGAAGTTTTTTGGTAACTTGTCATGTTTCTGTGTAATTTCACAATTTTCGTGAATAGACCCATTGGGTAACTGTGAAACGATGACGTATGGGGAACAGTGGAATTTTCTTGCTTTTGTGATCTGGCTCAAAATGTGAATGGGTTCCGATTTTCCACAGTAAATACTACTCATATAGTGCAAAATAGGTAAAGTTGGACAAATTTTGTAGAAATTGTCGCTACTTTCAGGATTGCAGCTAATATGCATACATGGTAGTCCTATGTTACGCGATGATATAGTGATTTCTTTCGTAAGCAAGTGATTTTCGCCTCAATATAACTTTAATGCGAAGCGTTAGGATAATTTTTCGTCAAAACAAAAGAACATAATTTACAAATAGAATATTTCACTATAGACGACGTCATGTTTCATAGTTCCTACCCATGGGGCACAATGATACATTTTACCACCGACTGTTTATTACCCGCAAAAAGTTATTTTCCATGAGTTTAACCAGTTGGAAAAAATATATGTATTACTTAATAACAGAGTGGTACTATGTACCACTTTTGGCTACCCAAATATCATGTATTATCATCAAATTTAAATAGTACAAATAATGTGTTTCACTGTTACCCCCTCTCCCCTAAACTCTAGAATAAAATATCACGATTAATATATAGCCGGGGCGAACTAGTTTTGTAGAAACACAGCTAGTTTCATGGATACGAGGTCTATTATTCATAATTTCAGAAACTTTTCGTAAATCGTTCAGTTCTCGAAATAGCGATCATTTTTTCATGAGTTTTTGAACGGATTTTTTTCCGTGTAGGCACTGGGACAGTGAGGATTGTATTCATGCTCTTTTTAATTTATGTTAATCATTCATGGTTTTTGGCGCTACTCGTTCCTATTTATTTGCTAGCTGCTCCTGAGAATTTCTCGGCGGCGGTATTTCTTCCGATGCCGATAACTATTTGCGCGAGCCATTTAACTGTCAGTCACTCCGACGGACAGATCATCGGCTGTAAAATTTCTGCAGATAACGATTCTCTGACATCATGCTTTTTCCTTGGATTTTGTTGCAAGCCCGCTGACTAATCTTTGCTATGTAGCTGACCTACTCACAACTAGTGCTAATATCGAAACATGCCGAAATGCAGGAAGTTAATAAATTTTTAAAAGTAATTCAAATCCTTCATGGGAGGGGTTTGAACCCCTAAAACCCTCCCCTTGCGCATGGGCCTGCTAGTCAGTGCTCTGACTAGAATATTGCAATTATGCTTGGAAAAATGCAACAAATTCTTCGACATTTTCAGACTCACATCCGGCAGAAAAGTCTTTGTTTGAACGCAAGTTTTCAAGCTACGCCAATGGTTGGCATGTTCGGATGCAGCCCAAGAGCGAATCTTGTGCTTTATCCAACTTATCGCCAGTGGTAGAACTGGTGCTGGACCAACGAAGCTAGTCGCAGCGCCCGCTCTCGCCAATTCGTCCGTCCATTCATTTTCAATAATACCACGGAATGATCGGGTACCTATAGAAGGGAGATAGCATTTGAAATGCTAAGTTCTTCGACTTAAGTTCGACATTCGATTACTAAATTCGATCTCGAACTTGTCGAACTATGTGCTTTCAGGGCAGCCTGACCGTCAAAGCAAAAAAAAAGATTCTTTTACCGCAAATTCCCTGCTGAAGTGCCGATTGTATGCCATACAGAATAGCGAAGATTTCTACTTGGAATACGTTACAGTATCTATCAAGCGAATGAGATTGGTTTAATCTCATTTGACGACAATAGACACCAGTACCGGCTCGGCCTTCCAACAAAGAACCGTCAGTATAACAAATTGCGTATTGTTCAAGTTGTCGCTCCATCCAGTCATGTGGTTTTATGTTCAAGAGTGCCTCTAGAGCAGCGGTAGGTGTTGTCAAGAACGCATCAGTCATCGCCATCAAGACTGAATCTTCTGAAGATGGTTTAACGTTGATCTGATTGGCATAACTTCTTCCTTCTGCCGTGTATGCCAGTATTGGTCTAACAATTGTTGTGTAGATTGTGTGTAGATTGTGTAATTGGGTTTGAGTCCCCAAGATTCACCGAAAGCCCGTCTACTTCGGCCAATGTAGACGGGCTTTCAAGCCATGCAAGCTTTCTTGATTCTGAAATCGATGTGAGGTCTCCAGTTATGTTTTGAGTCAAGAATTACCTGCAAGAATAATTTCAGAGTTGAAGAACTGCAACGGACGAGCCCCGGATGTAATACTTCGTTGCCTGAAAAACACTATTGATGTTTTACTTGGATAAACTGATAGTCCAACATACAAACACTATTACTCGACAACACATAAGGCTTGATTAGTTATATCGAAAAGTGTGATAATGCAACTACCGGTGACCATTATACAATAATCATCGACGAAACCATTTGTCGGGAACCCAAGCTCATTAAGTTTCCTCAACAAGCCATCGGCGACAAGGTTCCACAGAAGTGGTGACAGCACACCACCTTAAGGACATCCGCTGACACGCAGTTTCCTTATCTCTACTAGCGTTAACGATGAGCACAGATATCAATTGCTAAGCATTGCGTGCATCCAGTTCGTGATATATGAAGGTACTCCATGGATTCAACCGACACGTTGTCGAAAGCACTCTCAGTATCGAGAAAAATTCCTAAACTTTTGATGTTTTGAAAAAGCTTTTTCAATGTTGTAGACAACATTATGTAACAGGGTGGAAGTAGACTTCTTCCGTTGCTATACACGCTGCATTATATGCAGCTGGTGCTCAACCAAGCTAACATTCCGAATGTAGTGGTCGATTAAACGTTCCACTGATTTGAGAAGGAAGGAGGTCAAACTGATCGAAAGCTCTTTGCCTCCTCATAAGTGACGCGGCCATCTTTGGGAATGAATTTTACAGTTTCTTCTCACCATGCTAATGGCAATGGAATCCTGTTACAAGATTACAAGTAAGAACTTTTTTCAAAATATGCTTGAAGTGTTCATATCCTCTTTGTAGTAGAATTGGAATGATTTCATATTTTTCCGGAGACTTATACGGAGCAAAACTTTTAATTGCCCATTTGATCGATTCGGTTGTCACAATTTTACCAGCAAAAGTCCAAGAATTAGAACTACCTGAAAAGAACTCAGGGACAGTCATCAGTGATGGCTCCGTACAGCCTAGAAAGTGTTTGTCAAAAAAACATTGCTACATTTTCTTCAGAAGAGTATTCACCATTAGCAGTTCTAATCGAACTGACATGCAAGTCTTTCGATTTTGAAAGTACTTATTTTTGCTAGCCTCGTTGAGACTTGAGACATTTGTATAGAGGCTTTTTTAACCACTTCGCTCAAAAGATCGAAGGGCATTTCTGTATGCTTTGCGAGCCAACTTAAATGCCTTCGATTCATCCCTGCGTCTGCGATTTCAAGCTCTTCTACATAACTGTTTGAGTCGACCAAATTCGGTATTTCACCAAGGTGCTCCTCTAGAAGCACGCATAACTCGAAGCGGACAAACTTCTTGGTATGTTGCTACTATGAGTGAGCTTGTTTTATCCACGGCGTCATCCAAGTCACTTGGAGATTCAACCGTCGGAAGATACCAATAAAACCTAGTCGCTAAGCCCTTTTCGTAGAGGTTCCAGTTCGTGGATGTGGGATTGCGATATGAAACGATATCTAGCGAGACGTTTAAATGATCAAAGCCGATGTATTTATGATCAGATAACGACGCGACGGTTTGAGCTCGTTTGGTACGAGCCAGTTTGCCAACTCATGCGTAATGCCATCAGAGCAGAGAGTTACCTCGAAAACCTCTTCTCTGCCAGCTCGTTCAAATATTTGTGCGGTTTCCTGCATTAAGAATAGGCAGATTTGTACTACTTAAGTATTCCATAAAATCGATGCGTTTCAAATTTATATCTTAGCTACCTCAAATTATGTGGTGATCTTTTTCATCACTGTAGAATATGATGGGAAAGCCATTTCAGCCACAGTATGATACAACTCTTTTGAAATCATTATAAAACAAATATGCTGAAAAATAGGGAAATTTCTTGTTTATGTTGTTAACAGTTATATTTACCGTGACAGCACAAATATCGCGAGTTGTGAGGTCGGATGCAAGACATGCGTCGATAGCTCTATTCGCAAGCAGACTTCCCATGAACATGTACAATTTTGTACCTGTGTACAAAATTTCGTGCACGTGTTCAACTTCAAACATGCTTCGTCTCGATGTACAAATTCGCCTCGAACATCGAACTCAAGCGAACGATGTGCAAACTCTAGTTCAAACATCCGTGTACGTACACCGGGTGCGTACACGAGAACGATTCGCTAATGGCAAAAAGAGTCAGCGCTAGTGACGATGAGAGTGAGAAAGAGAAAACTGGTGCCACGAACCGATGTGTACGCACACCGTGTACGTACATGGGGTTCAGTTGTGCAGGCGAACATGTGCACGTGTTTAGGTACGAAATAGCGAGTTTGAGTTCGTACACGAAGTGTGGGTTTAATGAGCACAGAACCAGAGCGAACATTGTGTACGATGTGCATATGGGAAGACTGTTCGCAAGTATACATGCACGAATTATTTCACGTAGATTTGTCATGTCATTTTTGTTGAAAGCTACGAAGACGGGGCTTCGTTTCCAACATAGAAGTTTCCTTTATGGACATACAGCTCTTGAGCTAAAGCTATAGAAGCTTTTCCTTTCTGCACAAGGCGGGATAGATTCGTAGTTGCTGTACGTTTATACTACAGATTGATTTTTTTTGCTACTCTAACTGTACTCGATCACAGAACACTCAGTTTTTTTACGCGGGGGATACAGGCCGCGTAAATGAAAACTTCGTAAATTTCAAAATCCGCGTGAATAAAAATCGCGTGAATTTCAAAATCCGCGAAAATGAAGACCGCGTAAATTTAGAAACTCGCGTTGATGGAAACCTCGTGAATGGATACCGAGTAAATTTAAAAATCAGCGTAAATTAAAAAAAAAACTGCGTAAATTCATAACTCCGCGCTAAAGAAAACCGCGTAAATTCAAAAATCCGCGTAAAAAACCGCGTAAGAAAAAAAACCTGAGTGTACTACACATTTCATCATCAGCGCTTGTTTTACAGAAACTTGAAGATACTCAACATGTTGGCTTAAAATCGCCTGTAGTGACCCCCAAAATGGGTATTAGGGACATGACCATCATTTGAATCCCAGGATTTGCGAAGAAACAAACGTCCACTACGTCAGAGATTCGCGTAATACCGCAAGGGTAAGACCTACGACATTCCTTGTGCGATTGGCATATTTTAGTCTTACCAGCCATTCAGTCCTCGGCACGGAGAAACACCTTGACTTGAGGACTTCTGTTTTCAGTCGCCTCGTACGACATGCGAGCAGGAACTCAGTGGATCAATTCTTGGTTGAAATTCTTCAACCCGCCGGATGTCACACGCCTTTTAGGCTGGTTTTGTCCGGAGAAAGATAATTGACTGTTATCAACATCCTAGTGGACCACAGGAAACAATACACTGCTATTGCTGTGCTGGTTGAATAATGGCTGTCGTGCACACACAAAAAATGCCAAACCTCGAGGAGGCCGAGGACGCGCAATAACCTCGAAAACAGATTAGCAAGCTTTGCACTGTTCTTAATTTCAATTTTTAATTTAATTGCAAGCTTCAAAACATTTTTTTTAACTGCAGAGAAACCATTATAAAATAAGTTTTATTTTTAAAATCTGAAATTTTTTTTCCTGTTAAATAATAATGGTAATTAATGGTGGTAAGACGGCTCTGGACTGGGTTGTTTGTAAAAAAATTGAACCAGGTCGAAATTAGAAAATATATGCTAACTGGCGTTTCACTATAGGCAAGATAACAACTAATAAGGTTCAACATCGTAATCCTGAAATCGGCATAAAGTATCTCTGTCCTGCTGTGATCAGGGGCCCCGGACGGTCTAAAGATACCCCTCTCTTAAGTGAAATTTTTTTTTTATTAAATTTATTTAGGCCCAAATGCGGTAGCTCAACGAGGCCGATTGTTCGTTTTTTACAATAAATAAAAAAACAACTATGTTAACTTTTTTGTCTCGTTTAGACGCAGCTTTCTGCTGCGTGTTGAGATCCTTTTTCTAGGGGGCGAAATATTGCCAGTGTTGTCCACTGCCATTTGAGGTTCGATCCGTTTGTCTTCTTTTGCGTTGTCGTTCATGTCCATGTCCTCATCCGTACTACTTTCCTGCTGCTCGCGGTCAGATGTTCCAGTTTGTGTCTTACTCTTATCGGTCGTCATTGTATGTTCGTATTTTTCGGCATTCGTTTCGTTGTTGTTGTTGCTGGTTGTTGGTGCTTGATCCGAAGATGTTGGTTTTGCAGCTGTTAGTGGTTTAGCGTAAGATGGTTCAGGGCTGATTTCAGTTGGATTGGTTAAGTTTTCCTTAACAGTTTCTACGCAAGGTTTTCCGAGGTGCAGCTTCCTCGTGCAGAACTGGCACGTAGGAATTTACCCTGGGTACGCGACTAGTGATGTTTGATGAATGAGAACATCGTCACTTCCTAACGCTGTGACGGTTATGTATGAGGGAATTGGCTTGGTCACACGCATTCTCACCACACGAACACCGTTAGGGATGCCCGGGAAAAAATTCCTCCAAGTCTCATGTGTAACGGAGTCTACTTCTCCGTATTTTTGCAAGCATTTTTTAATCGCGCCGTCAGGGGTACGCGTAGCCAAATCATGGACACGAACTTCTACAGCGCCGTTCTCGATGTATATGGGAATGCTATATTTAACATTGCCGCATTCGGCGGTGTGCTGCATGTTGTTTCGCGAGGCGAATGACTCAGCTTGGTTAATGTTGTTGAACGAAATCAGCACGCAATGTTTGATATGATGCATTTGTAGGATTTTCACTTCAGCCAGATTGAGTTTCATCTGCACTTTTAATAACTGTTCCACTTCACTCATCACTAAATCGCACAGTAGGTATAGGCTATTGTTATATGGACTGCTTGTGTGATAGGCACCAATTGATTTTTAGGTAGAATTGACTGTTTCACTTGCGCGGGACGATTTTTTGCTTCTGGTCAGGGCGAGATGTGAAGACAAACTGTAGTGAAAAATTTCAATCTACGCCACTGAGTGAGTTCAAGTCCAGCGCAGCATAATTCTGCGTAAAAAGTACGAAATTAGGATTTTTTGGATGGTATCCAACGGCGAAGATAGATCCAAGCGGTGAGTAAAGCGAAAGCAATCACGTGAAAAAATCATCCCAGAGGCAGGATTCAAACCCGCAACCCTTGGGACTCTGGCCCAATGCACAAATCCTTATGCTATCCCTGGGCTATGATGACGTCCCAAGAAGAACACACGATTATCGTTTGGGCGACTGTGATCGTACCACTGTGTCTAAAGCGAGATCACACACATGTGGTCTATTTAATTTCTACGTTAGATATCAAGGCCGGAGGGTCAGGTGTTTGATTTTAGTACATAACCCATCGTAATTCGGTGGGTGACAGAGATAATGGAGACTATCGATTTTTGGTCCCTTGCCCAGAGGTATGACGGGAACACTCACGATTGAACAACTGATTAAATTGCAGGGGCGTAGTTGGTGAATTGATTGCCTTGAACGCAGCTCACCTGGGTTAGATTCCCAACCTCGCAAAAAGAATTAGATATTTTTTTTTCAAACATATTTTTCTAACCCGAAAAAAGAGGCGAATGATCTTAAGGTTACAGTTTCTATAATCGACATAATAAAATTAATCAAATTGACATATGGTTGTCATTTGCCCTTCTCTATGGGTCCTGTCAGAAAGTACGATTACAACTAATTATAATTATTTAGATACCAGCTACCAATTTTTTCCTTGAACAAATAACTTATATCAAGTTTATTCTAAGATAGACTGGAAGGCATAAATTCCATTACAATGTCTCCTTGTCCTAATCTTTTCTCCTTATTTGAATATAAATCATCAGAATATTTACACCGGCTATGCATTATACTGTTCCCATCTGGGCAAACAATTATTCAATATGGATGGAAGGAAATGCTTGATTCCGAACAAAACTTTGAAAGTGACTGAAGCGCTCGCTCTAGTTTTTTCAAAGAAGGCAAGTAAAGCGTTGGTTACATGTACCGATTATATTGTGGTTCAATTTCACAAACAGATACCTGTCCATAATCTCTCAATTGTTCCGTCAGTTTCTGTATAGTTTTCGAATGGATCTTTCCGAGCCTTTAATGTGTTGATTCTGAATTGAACGTAAATGCATTAAGGTTGTACTAATCAATGCTTCTAGAATTTTCAGGTATTTATAAACGTATGTTTATTTCAGACGACATATTCAGAGTAGAACCGGGCGAAGCAGTTAAGACGTTGAATTTTGACATGCAGAGCACATATTTCAAAATACATCACTTTGACGTAGTGCATTATTGTGCAAAATTGTAAAGTGACGCAGCCAACGTCAACGTAGGAACGTCATTGGTGACATAGAGATTCACCAAGTATAATAATGCTAGAGCTCTTTATTGAGTTCGGAGATGGTTCATGACACCGTAGAAGTAAGGTGAAATGTAGGACTGGTGGTATCCAACGGGGAAAACGATCGGAAATGGTGAGTGAAGCTAAGCAATCATGTGAAAAAAATTCACCACCCAGAGGCGAGACTCGAACCCGCAACCTTTGAGACTCCGGCCCAATGCACTAACCCTTATGCTATCCCTGGGTATGGTGACATCCCAGAAAGAACATATGATTATCCCACTGGCGACGGTGATCGTACCCTGCCTGCAAAGCGAGGAATCACACACAACGGCAGCTGATCACCCCAACACATTTGATCTATTTAATTTCCCCGCTAGATACCAAGGCCCGGGTTTTTATAATCGTCTGATGTCTAATTTTTAGTTCATTACCCATCGTACTTCGGTGGGCAGGGTACGATCACCGTCGCCAGTGGGATAATCATATGTTCTTTCTGGGATGTCACCATACCCAGGGATAGCATAAGGGTTAGTGCATTGGGCCGGAGTCTCAAAGGTTGCGGGTTCGAGTCTCGCCTCTGGGTGGTGAATTTTTTTCACATGATTGCTTAGCTTCACTCACCATTTCCGATCGTTTTTCCCCGTTGGATACCACCTGTCCTAAATAAGGTATTGGCACTTAAGCCAAAAGACCAAAAAAAAAATTGAATTATTAGTTTAATTCGAACGGGCGGGTTCGATCCCGTCATACCTCTGTTCACTGGGCAAGGGACCAGAAATCGACAGTCTTCATTAGCTCTGTCACCCACCGAAGTACGATGGGTAATGAACTAAAAATTAGACATCAGACGATTATAAAAACCCGGGCCTTGGTATCTAGCGGGGAAATTAAATAGATCAAATGTGTTGGGGTGATCAGCTGCCGTTGTGTGTGATTCCTCGCTTTGCAGGCAGGGTACGATCACCGTCGCCAGTGGGATAATCATATGTTCTTTCTGGGATGTCACCATACCCAGGGATAGCATAAGGGTTAGTGCATTGGGCCGGAGTCTCAAAGGTTGCGGGTTCGAGTCTCGCCTCTGGGTGGTGAATTTTTTTCACATGATTGCTTAGCTTCACTCACCATTTCCGATCGTTTTTCCCCGTTGGATACCACCAGTCCTAAATAAGGTATTGGCGCTTAAGCCAAAAGACCAAAAAAAAAATTGAATTATTAGTTTAAGGTGAAATGTATTCTATGAACTTTTGTTGAACTTGAAATTCAGACAATCAAAAAGTAAAATAAATCGAAAAAAAATATTTTTCATCCCCACATTCGTTGTTTTTTACTCTTCTTATATTTCGTTTTCATGTTACGTGCACATCTTAGTACCTACAGGAAAGCTACGAAATCCCCAAAGAATTTTTTTTTAAAATTAATTATCTAATCCCACATTGACCACAATAACTCCGTTAACAGTTTTTAATCGAAAACCTCGCAAAGCCCAAGACATGAAAGATATCGAAAAACAAAACACCTCATCATTAAATCATGTAAATATTACTTCGTGAAAAAGTATTTCACTAATGATGTCGTAATCAACAAACTTCGGTAACCATGGCACCTAAATTAGGTGTACCCTCTCCAAATGAAAACCACTAGACTGCCTCGCCCCGTTATACTATTCACATATCCTGTAAGTTCCGTCCTGTACCCTACTAGGTACAATAGAGACAAAACCCCCATTTGCACTAGTTCGACAGGATGCAAACCACAATTAAATGGACTCCATAGTTTTTGCTACAATTACTTCATTCATTCAGTACGATTACACATCTCTTCGGTGTCTGGTACAAATCCGCATAAATGAATCCAATTAGAAACTCACCCCTAACAACATACATTGTGGCTTTGACATTATAACTAAAGCAGTTGGAATAGGTACATGATGCGAGTGGTAGTGCGCTATGCTTGCTAGTGCAGTTCCTTCGGCAAATAGCAAACCATTCTGGCACTTACATCCACTCAAAGCCTTCACCCCGCCCGGACATTTCACCATTTATTTTCATTCAAAACAACCGATGATTTACTACATGAATTCATTACGTCCAGTCGAAATCTGCACGTCGGGCCAGTTGAGCAGTGTCTTTCCCGAGGTTTGACCTGTAGTAATATGCCATCCTGGTCGCACTTGTAGATTTTAACACTGGGTAGAACAAAGTACGCAACACTCAGACCGACATAGTAGAAACTCAACCAAAACCAAAACCATAACGCATATGTGTTCAGTTTGAGATTAATATTCTTCCCACCGCTTCGTTTTGTGTATTCCAGGCGTCATAATCTGCTTGCTTTGCATAATTTGCGGTCGACGTTTGTCCTGGCATCGATCCTGACTGGCATCTGTGAAGTGGCCCAGTACAGTCTTCTAGTACATGGGCTCGCTACGCTTGGCCACAGCCGTAAGGTTAACCTTCCCGTGACAACGAAGGAACAATTGGCCCTGACCGAGCAGGATCAATTTACCGAGCATGACCAAGACGGTGGTGTAGCGGTTGCGACTGCTGTGCTTGGACTGTGTTCCGTCTGTATCGGCTTGATGGCAGTACTGGTTGCAGCAGCATTTGTGCGGATTGTGGAACTGAAAGATAGATGCGGTGAGTATTTCCGGATATCTCCTCAATTGCTGGCGAGATGTTTTCTGTTTATACTAATCCAATCATCATTAGTGTTAAATAGTTTGGTTGTTCACTTGCCAGGGGCAAACATGATGGCAGTGTGAAGGATCGTCCTTGCATATATCTAATATTTACCAATGGTTGGTCATCTTTTTATTGTAGTCGTATTGTGCGGATATGCCCAGAAGCTAAGAACTCAAAAAATCTTAGATAACTTGTAGATCCATTAACATGTTTTCGTGCAGTCTCTTAGAAAATGTTTTTCATTTAAAAATTTTGTCATCAAAATCTAACTTTTTCAATAATTAGAATGCACTTTGGTATCGAATTAGTATTCAATTTGGGTGGTTCTAATGCTCTCTAGTTAGCAATTCTTGAACTATGTAAATCAGTTGATGCTAGGTGTTTGAAGGCAACGGACAGAATATCTATTCAGGAGACTGTATATCAAGATCAGTTTACTGAGTAGACATTTTTTAGAAGCTGTAAATTGGTGATTCGTGAATTACGGTACTTTTCATTAGATTAGATGTTCCACACATTACTCTTCCATGCTTTTATGATACGCTGCTGTTAAAAGATTTTACATATTATCTTTGCCATTTGGTAAAAAATCGGTAGTATCAAGCCATACATCGAGTAAAAAACCCAAATTTTTGCTTTACAATCCCACAATCTCTTTAAAGTTCTTGTAGCTCCCGTAACTTCTGCTTCTTTGTTCGTATTATTAAAGTTGTTTGCTTAGACTCGAACTCTCTTGAAAAAGACACAGGTTATGGTTAAATAAATGCCGTACAAGATTCGTCATCGAAGACTCCGACTTCCCGCATAAAATCATACAAATTGAAATCAGACCGACGACATCTGATCTTCTTTCCCCAGAAATATGCAACCATAACAGATTTCTCGATAGTTTACCCAGATAAGCTCAGAATAGTGATTTCCTGTCTAAACAAACATTTTGCATTACTGGCGACTAGTATTTTATGAAGGACCGCCACGTCTACATGCCCGCCCACAAAGTTGAGATCGATGGTGTGGTCACCGATCTGAATTGTTCATTCGTGGATCTACTGAATCACGAGGTTGGCTGTTTCATGAAACCATTGCTCCAGAGAGCGAAGATTATGAATGGGGCATTGTAGTAAAAAGGCAAGTGCGCAAAAAGTCATTAGGATGCCAATGCAGAAAAAATAAATAAAAAAGAGAGCTACGCCTTTCATTAGGATATTCCATTAAGTTCTCTTGGATTTGGAAGAATGTGAATCTGACGATACCTTTGTGGGTGCATCTGTTAGTTTTCCAAGAAATATTTGGCAGATGAGATTCCTTGCCAAGATTTTTCTCTCAAGAGGCCGCCAAATATGACAGCTCGAGAAAGCGCTGACACAAAGCCGAAACAAACAGATCTTAGAAATTTGTGATCAAACGAGGAGTTTGCAACACTTCCAGTAACACTAAAAATGTAAAGTGGATCAAAATTTGTCTATGTCTTTATGAAACTAACAAAATGAATGATAAAGATTGCAATAGTTTTCGATATTTTGCCAGTTTTAAAACGTTGCTTTGGTGTTTAGTTTGATTTACTTTTTTAGAAAACAGAAGACAGAAGACAGAAGACAGAAGACAGAAGCCAGAAGCCAGAAGACAGAAGACAGAAGACAGAAGACAGAAGACAGAAGACAGAAGCCAGAAGACAGAAGACAGAAGACAGAAGACAGAAGACAGAAGACAGAAGCCAGAAGACAGAAGACAGAAGACAGAAGACAGAAGACAGAAGACAGAAGACAGAAGACAGAAGACAGAAGACAGAAGACAGAAGACAGAAGACAGAAGACAGAAGACAGAAGACAGAAGACAGAAGACAGAAGACAGAAGACAGAAGACAGAAGACAGAAGACAGAAGACAGAAGACAGAAGACAGAAGACAGAAGCCAGAAGACAGAAGACAGAAGACAGAAGACAGAAGACAGAAGACAGAAGACAGAAGACAGAAGACAGAAGACAGAAGACAGAAGACAGAAGACAGAAGACAGAAGACAGAAGACAGAAGACAGAAGACAGAAGACAGAAGACAGAAGACAGAAGACAGAAGACAGAAGACAGAAGACAGAAGACAGAAGACAGAAGACAGAAGACAGAAGACAGAAGACAGAAGACAGAAGACAGAAGACAGAAGACAGAAGACAGAAGACAGAAGACAGAAGACAGAAGACAGAAGACAGAAGACAGAAGACAGAAGACAGAAGACAGAAGACAGAAGACAGAAGACAGAAGACAGAAGACAGAAGACAGAAGACAGAAGACAGAAGACAGAAGACAGAAGACAGAAGACAGAAGACAGAAGACAGAAGACAGAAGACAGAAGACAGAAGACAGAAGACAGAAGACAGAAGACAGAAGACAGAAGACAGAAGACAGAAGACAGAAGACAGAAGACAGAAGACAGAAGACAGAAGACAGAAGACAGAAGACAGAAGACAGAAGACAGAAGACAGAAGACAGAAGACAGAAGACAGAAGACAGAAGACAGAAGACAGAAGACAGAAGACAGAAGACAGAAGACAGAAGACAGAAGACAGAAGACAGAAGACAGAAGACAGAAGACAGAAGACAGAAGACAGAAGACAGAAGACAGAAGACAGAAGACAGAAGACAGAAGACAGAAGACAGAAGACAGAAGACAGAAGACAGAAGACAGAAGACAGAAGACAGAAGACAGAAGACAGAAGACAGAAGACAGAAGACAGAAGACAGAAGACAGAAGACAGAAGACAGAAGACAGAAGACAGAAGACAGAAGACAGAAGACAGAAGACAGAAGACAGAAGACAGAAGACAGAAGACAGAAGACAGAAGACAGAAGACAGAAGACAGAAGACAGAAGACAGAAGACAGAAGACAGAAGACAGAAGACAGAAGACAGAAGACAGAAGACAGAAGACAGAAGACAGAAGACAGAAGACAGAAGACAGAAGACAGAAGACAGAAGACAGAAGACAGAAGACAGAAGACAGAAGACAGAAGACAGAAGACAGAAGACAGAAGACAGAAGACAGAAGACAGAAGACAGAAGACAGAAGACAGAAGACAGAAGACAGAAGACAGAAGACAGAAGACAGAAGACAGAAGACAGAAGACAGAAGACAGAAGACAGAAGACAGAAGACAGAAGACAGAAGACAGAAGACAGAAGACAGAAGACAGAAGACAGAAGACAGAAGACAGAAGACAGAAGACAGAAGACAGAAGACAGAAGACAGAAGACAGAAGACAGAAGACAGAAGACAGAAGACAGAAGACAGAAGACAGAAGACAGAAGACAGAAGACAGAAGACAGAAGACAGAAGACAGAAGACAGAAGACAGAAGACAGAAGACAGAAGACAGAAGACAGAAGACAGAAGACAGAAGACAGAAGACAGAAGACAGAAGACAGAAGACAGAAGACAGAAGACAGAAGACAGAAGACAGAAGACAGAAGACAGAAGACAGAAGACAGAAGACAGAAGACAGAAGACAGAAGACAGAAGACAGAAGACAGAAGACAGAAGACAGAAGACAGAAGACAGAAGACAGAAGACAGAAGACAGAAGACAGAAGACAGAAGACAGAAGACAGAAGACAGAAGACAGAAGACAGAAGACAGAAGACAGAAGACAGAAGACAGAAGACAGAAGACAGAAGACAGAAGACAGAAGACAGAAGACAGAAGACAGAAGACAGAAGACAGAAGACAGAAGACAGAAGACAGAAGACAGAAGACAGAAGACAGAAGACAGAAGACAGAAGACAGAAGACAGAAGACAGAAGACAGAAGACAGAAGACAGAAGACAGAAGACAGAAGACAGAAGACAGAAGACAGAAGACAGAAGACAGAAGACAGAAGACAGAAGACAGAAGACAGAAGACAGAAGACAGAAGACAGAAGACAGAAGACAGAAGACAGAAGACAGAAGACAGAAGACAGAAGACAGAAGACAGAAGACAGAAGACAGAAGACAGAAGACAGAAGACAGAAGACAGAAGACAGAAGACAGAAGACAGAAGACAGAAGACAGAAGACAGAAGACAGAAGACAGAAGACAGAAGACAGAAGACAGAAGACAGAAGACAGAAGACAGAAGACAGAAGACAGAAGACAGAAGACAGAAGACAGAAGACAGAAGACAGAAGACAGAAGACAGAAGACAGAAGACAGAAGACAGAAGACAGAAGACAGAAGACAGAAGACAGAAGACAGAAGACAGAAGACAGAAGACAGAAGACAGAAGACAGAAGACAGAAGACAGAAGACAGAAGACAGAAGACAGAAGACAGAAGACAGAAGACAGAAGACAGAAGACAGAAGACAGAAGACAGAAGACAGAAGACAGAAGACAGAAGACAGAAGACAGAAGACAGAAGACAGAAGACAGAAGACAGAAGACAGAAGACAGAAGACAGAAGACAGAAGACAGAAGACAGAAGACAGAAGACAGAAGACAGAAGACAGAAGACAGAAGACAGAAGACAGAAGACAGAAGACAGAAGACAGAAGACAGAAGACAGAAGACAGAATACAGAAGACAGAAGACAGAAGACAGAAGACAGAAGACAGAAGACAGAAGACAGAAGACAGAAGACAGAAGACAGAAGACAGAAGACAGAAGACAGAAGACAGAAGACAGAAGACAGAAGACAGAAGACAGAAGACAGAAGACAGAAGACAGAAGACAGAAGACAGAAGACAGAAGACAGAAGACAGAAGACAGAAGACAGAAGACAGAAGACAGAAGACAGAAGACAGAAGACAGAAGACAGAAGACAGAAGACAGAAGACAGAAGACAGAAGACAGAAGACAGAAGACAGAAGACAGAAGACAGAAGACAGAAGACAGAAGACAGAAGACAGAAGACAGAAGACAGAAGACAGAAGACAGAAGACAGAAGACAGAAGACAGAAGACAGAAGACAGAAGACAGAAGACAGAAGACAGAAGACAGAAGACAGAAGACAGAAGACAGAAGACAGAAGACAGAAGACAGAAGACAGAAGACAGAAGACAGAAGACAGAAGACAGAAGACAGAAGACAGAAGACAGAAGACAGAAGACAGAAGACAGAAGACAGAAGACAGAAGACAGAAGACAGAAGACAGAAGACAGAAGACAGAAGACAGAAGACAGAAGACAGAAGACAGAAGACAGAAGACAGAAGACAGAAGACAGAAGACAGAAGACAGAAGACAGAAGACAGAAGACAGAAGACAGAAGACAGAAGACAGAAGACAGAAGACAGAAGACAGAAGACAGAAGACAGAAGACAGAAGACAGAAGACAGAAGACAGAAGACAGAAGACAGAAGACAGAAGACAGAAGACAGAAGACAGAAGACAGAAGACAGAAGACAGAAGACAGAAGACAGAAGACAGAAGACAGAAGACAGAAGACAGAAGACAGAAGACAGAAGACAGAAGACAGAAGACAGAAGACAGAAGACAGAAGACAGAAGACAGAAGACAGAAGACAGAAGACAGAAGACAGAAGACAGAAGACAGAAGACAGAAGACAGAAGACAGAAGACAGAAGACAGAAGACAGAAGACAGAAGACAGAAGACAGAAGACAGAAGACAGAAGACAGAAGACAGAAGACAGAAGACAGAAGACAGAAGACAGAAGACAGAAGACAGAAGACAGAAGACAGAAGACAGAAGACAGAAGACAGAAGACAGAAGACAGAAGACAGAAGACAGAAGACAGAAGACAGAAGACAGAAGACAGAAGACAGAAGACAGAAGACAGAAGACAGAAGACAGAAGACAGAAGACAGAAGACAGAAGACAGAAGACAGAAGACAGAAGACAGAAGACAGAAGACAGAAGACAGAAGACAGAAGACAGAAGACAGAAGACAGAAGACAGAAGACAGAAGACAGAAGACAGAAGACAGAAGACAGAAGACAGAAGACAGAAGACAGAAGACAGAAGACAGAAGACAGAAGACAGAAGACAGAAGACAGAAGACAGAAGACAGAAGACAGAAGACAGAAGACAGAAGACAGAAGACAGAAGACAGAAGACAGAAGACAGAAGACAGAAGACAGAAGACAGAAGACAGAAGACAGAAGACAGAAGACAGAAGACAGAAGACAGAAGACAGAAGACAGAAGACAGAAGACAGAAGACAGAAGACAGAAGACAGAAGACAGAAGACAGAAGACAGAAGACAGAAGACAGAAGACAGAAGACAGAAGACAGAAGACAGAAGACAGAAGACAGAAGACAGAAGACAGAAGACAGAAGACAGAAGACAGAAGACAGAAGACAGAAGACAGAAGACAGAAGACAGAAGACAGAAGACAGAAGACAGAAGACAGAAGACAGAAGACAGAAGACAGAAGACAGAAGACAGAAGACAGAAGACAGAAGACAGAAGACAGAAGACAGAAGACAGAAGACAGAAGACAGAAGACAGAAGACAGAAGACAGAAGACAGAAGACAGAAGACAGAAGACAGAAGACAGAAGACAGAAGACAGAAGACAGAAGACAGAAGACAGAAGACAGAAGACAGAAGACAGAAGACAGAAGACAGAAGACAGAAGACAGAAGACAGAAGACAGAAGACAGAAGACAGAAGACAGAAGACAGAAGACAGAAGACAGAAGACAGAAGACAGAAGACAGAAGACAGAAGACAGAAGACAGAAGACAGAAGACAGAAGACAGAAGACAGAAGACAGAAGACAGAAGACAGAAGACAGAAGACAGAAGACAGAAGACAGAAGACAGAAGACAGAAGACAGAAGACAGAAGACAGAAGACAGAAGACAGAAGACAGAAGACAGAAGACAGAAGACAGAAGACAGAAGACAGAAGACAGAAGACAGAAGACAGAAGACAGAAGACAGAAGACAGAAGACAGAAGACAGAAGACAGAAGACAGAAGACAGAAGACAGAAGACAGAAGACAGAAGACAGAAGACAGAAGACAGAAGACAGAAGACAGAAGACAGAAGACAGAAGACAGAAGACAGAAGACAGAAGACAGAAGACAGAAGACAGAAGACAGAAGACAGAAGACAGAAGACAGAAGACAGAAGACAGAAGACAGAAGACAGAAGACAGAAGACAGAAGACAGAAGACAGAAGACAGAAGACAGAAGACAGAAGACAGAAGACAGAAGACAGAAGACAGAAGACAGAAGACAGAAGACAGAAGACAGAAGACAGAAGACAGAAGACAGAAGACAGAAGACAGAAGACAGAAGACAGAAGACAGAAGACAGAAGACAGAAGACAGAAGACAGAAGACAGAAGACAGAAGACAGAAGACAGAAGACAGAAGACAGAAGACAGAAGACAGAAGACAGAAGACAGAAGACAGAAGACAGAAGACAGAAGACAGAAGACAGAAGACAGAAGACAGAAGACAGAAGACAGAAGACAGAAGACAGAAGACAGAAGACAGAAGACAGAAGACAGAAGACAGAAGACAGAAGACAGAAGACAGAAGACAGAAGACAGAAGACAGAAGACAGAAGACAGAAGACAGAAGACAGAAGACAGAAGACAGAAGACAGAAGACAGAAGACAGAAGACAGAAGACAGAAGACAGAAGACAGAAGACAGAAGACAGAAGACAGAAGACAGAAGACAGAAGACAGAAGACAGAAGACAGAAGACAGAAGACAGAAGACAGAAGACAGAAGACAGAAGACAGAAGACAGAAGACAGAAGACAGAAGACAGAAGACAGAAGACAGAAGACAGAAGACAGAAGACAGAAGACAGAAGACAGAAGACAGAAGACAGAAGACAGAAGACAGAAGACAGAAGACAGAAGACAGAAGACAGAAGACAGAAGACAGAAGACAGAAGACAGAAGACAGAAGACAGAAGACAGAAGACAGAAGACAGAAGACAGAAGACAGAAGACAGAAGACAGAAGACAGAAGACAGAAGACAGAAGACAGAAGACAGAAGACAGAAGACAGAAGACAGAAGACAGAAGACAGAAGACAGAAGACAGAAGACAGAAGACAGAAGACAGAAGACAGAAGACAGAAGACAGAAGACAGAAGACAGAAGACAGAAGACAGAAGACAGAAGACAGAAGACAGAAGACAGAAGACAGAAGACAGAAGACAGAAGACAGAAGACAGAAGACAGAAGACAGAAGACAGAAGACAGAAGACAGAAGACAGAAGACAGAAGACAGAAGACAGAAGACAGAAGACAGAAGACAGAAGACAGAAGACAGAAGACAGAAGACAGAAGACAGAAGACAGAAGACAGAAGACAGAAGACAGAAGACAGAAGACAGAAGACAGAAGACAGAAGACAGAAGACAGAAGACAGAAGACAGAAGACAGAAGACAGAAGACAGAAGACAGAAGACAGAAGACAGAAGACAGAAGACAGAAGACAGAAGACAGAAGACAGAAGACAGAAGACAGAAGACAGAAGACAGAAGACAGAAGACAGAAGACAGAAGACAGAAGACAGAAGACAGAAGACAGAAGACAGAAGACAGAAGACAGAAGACAGAAGACAGAAGACAGAAGACAGAAGACAGAAGACAGAAGACAGAAGACAGAAGACAGAAGACAGAAGACAGAAGACAGAAGACAGAAGACAGAAGACAGAAGACAGAAGACAGAAGACAGAAGACAGAAGACAGAAGACAGAAGACAGAAGACAGAAGACAGAAGACAGAAGACAGAAGACAGAAGACAGAAGACAGAAGACAGAAGACAGAAGACAGAAGACAGAAGACAGAAGACAGAAGACAGAAGACAGAAGACAGAAGACAGAAGACAGAAGACAGAAGACAGAAGACAGAAGACAGAAGACAGAAGACAGAAGACAGAAGACAGAAGACAGAAGACAGAAGACAGAAGACAGAAGACAGAAGACAGAAGACAGAAGACAGAAGACAGAAGACAGAAGACAGAAGACAGAAGACAGAAGACAGAAGACAGAAGACAGAAGACAGAAGACAGAAGACAGAAGACAGAAGACAGAAGACAGAAGACAGAAGACAGAAGACAGAAGACAGAAGACAGAAGACAGAAGACAGAAGACAGAAGACAGAAGACAGAAGACAGAAGACAGAAGACAGAAGACAGAAGACAGAAGACAGAAGACAGAAGACAGAAGACAGAAGACAGAAGACAGAAGACAGAAGACAGAAGACAGAAGACAGAAGACAGAAGACAGAAGACAGAAGACAGAAGACAGAAGACAGAAGACAGAAGACAGAAGACAGAAGACAGAAGACAGAAGACAGAAGACAGAAGACAGAAGACAGAAGACAGAAGACAGAAGACAGAAGACAGAAGACAGAAGACAGAAGACAGAAGACAGAAGACAGAAGACAGAAGACAGAAGACAGAAGACAGAAGACAGAAGACAGAAGACAGAAGACAGAAGACAGAAGACAGAAGACAGAAGACAGAAGACAGAAGACAGAAGACAGAAGACAGAAGACAGAAGACAGAAGACAGAAGACAGAAGACAGAAGACAGAAGACAGAAGACAGAAGACAGAAGACAGAAGACAGAAGACAGAAGACAGAAGACAGAAGACAGAAGACAGAAGACAGAAGACAGAAGACAGAAGACAGAAGACAGAAGACAGAAGACAGAAGACAGAAGACAGAAGACAGAAGACAGAAGACAGAAGACAGAAGACAGAAGACAGAAGACAGAAGACAGAAGACAGAAGACAGAAGACAGAAGACAGAAGACAGAAGACAGAAGACAGAAGACAGAAGACAGAAGACAGAAGACAGAAGACAGAAGACAGAAGACAGAAGACAGAAGACAGAAGACAGAAGACAGAAGACAGAAGACAGAAGACAGAAGACAGAAGACAGAAGACAGAAGACAGAAGACAGAAGACAGAAGACAGAAGACAGAAGACAGAAGACAGAAGACAGAAGACAGAAGACAGAAGACAGAAGACAGAAGACAGAAGACAGAAGACAGAAGACAGAAGACAGAAGACAGAAGACAGAAGACAGAAGACAGAAGACAGAAGACAGAAGACAGAAGACAGAAGACAGAAGACAGAAGACAGAAGACAGAAGACAGAAGACAGAAGACAGAAGACAGAAGACAGAAGACAGAAGACAGAAGACAGAAGACAGAAGACAGAAGACAGAAGACAGAAGACAGAAGACAGAAGACAGAAGACAGAAGACAGAAGACAGAAGACAGAAGACAGAAGACAGAAGACAGAAGACAGAAGACAGAAGACAGAAGACAGAAGACAGAAGACAGAAGACAGAAGACAGAAGACAGAAGACAGAAGACAGAAGACAGAAGACAGAAGACAGAAGACAGAAGACAGAAGACAGAAGACAGAAGACAGAAGACAGAAGACAGAAGACAGAAGACAGAAGACAGAAGACAGAAGACAGAAGACAGAAGACAGAAGACAGAAGACAGAAGACAGAAGACAGAAGACAGAAGACAGAAGACAGAAGACAGAAGACAGAAGACAGAAGACAGAAGACAGAAGACAGAAGACAGAAGACAGAAGACAGAAGACAGAAGACAGAAGACAGAAGACAGAAGACAGAAGACAGAAGACAGAAGACAGAAGACAGAAGACAGAAGACAGAAGACAGAAGACAGAAGACAGAAGACAGAAGACAGAAGACAGAAGACAGAAGACAGAAGACAGAAGACAGAAGACAGAAGACAGAAGACAGAAGACAGAAGACAGAAGACAGAAGACAGAAGACAGAAGACAGAAGACAGAAGACAGAAGACAGAAGACAGAAGACAGAAGACAGAAGACAGAAGACAGAAGACAGAAGACAGAAGACAGAAGACAGAAGACAGAAGACAGAAGACAGAAGACAGAAGACAGAAGACAGAAGACAGAAGACAGAAGACAGAAGACAGAAGACAGAAGACAGAAGACAGAAGACAGAAGACAGAAGACAGAAGACAGAAGACAGAAGACAGAAGACAGAAGACAGAAGACAGAAGACAGAAGACAGAAGACAGAAGACAGAAGACAGAAGACAGAAGACAGAAGACAGAAGACAGAAGACAGAAGACAGAAGACAGAAGACAGAAGACAGAAGACAGAAGACAGAAGACAGAAGACAGAAGACAGAAGACAGAAGACAGAAGACAGAAGACAGAAGACAGAAGACAGAAGACAGAAGACAGAAGACAGAAGACAGAAGACAGAAGACAGAAGACAGAAGACAGAAGACAGAAGACAGAAGACAGAAGACAGAAGACAGAAGACAGAAGACAGAAGACAGAAGACAGAAGACAGAAGACAGAAGACAGAAGACAGAAGACAGAAGACAGAAGACAGAAGACAGAAGACAGAAGACAGAAGACAGAAGACAGAAGACAGAAGACAGAAGACAGAAGACAGAAGACAGAAGACAGAAGACAGAAGACAGAAGACAGAAGACAGAAGACAGAAGACAGAAGACAGAAGACAGAAGACAGAAGACAGAAGACAGAAGACAGAAGACAGAAGACAGAAGACAGAAGACAGAAGACAGAAGACAGAAGACAGAAGACAGAAGACAGAAGACAGAAGACAGAAGACAGAAGACAGAAGACAGAAGACAGAAGACAGAAGACAGAAGACAGAAGACAGAAGACAGAAGACAGAAGACAGAAGACAGAAGACAGAAGACAGAAGACAGAAGACAGAAGACAGAAGACAGAAGACAGAAGACAGAAGACAGAAGACAGAAGACAGAAGACAGAAGACAGAAGACAGAAGACAGAAGACAGAAGACAGAAGACAGAAGACAGAAGACAGAAGACAGAAGACAGAAGACAGAAGACAGAAGACAGAAGACAGAAGACAGAAGACAGAAGACAGAAGACAGAAGACAGAAGACAGAAGACAGAAGACAGAAGACAGAAGACAGAAGACAGAAGACAGAAGACAGAAGACAGAAGACAGAAGACAGAAGACAGAAGACAGAAGACAGAAGACAGAAGACAGAAGACAGAAGACAGAAGACAGAAGACAGAAGACAGAAGACAGAAGACAGAAGACAGAAGACAGAAGACAGAAGACAGAAGACAGAAGACAGAAGACAGAAGACAGAAGACAGAAGACAGAAGACAGAAGACAGAAGACAGAAGACAGAAGACAGAAGACAGAAGACAGAAGACAGAAGACAGAAGACAGAAGACAGAAGACAGAAGACAGAAGACAGAAGACAGAAGACAGAAGACAGAAGACAGAAGACAGAAGACAGAAGACAGAAGACAGAAGACAGAAGACAGAAGACAGAAGACAGAAGACAGAAGACAGAAGACAGAAGACAGAAGACAGAAGACAGAAGACAGAAGACAGAAGACAGAAGACAGAAGACAGAAGACAGAAGACAGAAGACAGAAGACAGAAGACAGAAGACAGAAGACAGAAGACAGAAGACAGAAGACAGAAGACAGAAGACAGAAGACAGAAGACAGAAGACAGAAGACAGAAGACAGAAGACAGAAGACAGAAGACAGAAGACAGAAGACAGAAGACAGAAGACAGAAGACAGAAGACAGAAGACAGAAGACAGAAGACAGAAGACAGAAGACAGAAGACAGAAGACAGAAGACAGAAGACAGAAGACAGAAGACAGAAGACAGAAGACAGAAGACAGAAGACAGAAGACAGAAGACAGAAGACAGAAGACAGAAGACAGAAGACAGAAGACAGAAGACAGAAGACAGAAGACAGAAGACAGAAGACAGAAGACAGAAGACAGAAGACAGAAGACAGAAGACAGAAGACAGAAGACAGAAGACAGAAGACAGAAGACAGAAGACAGAAGACAGAAGACAGAAGACAGAAGACAGAAGACAGAAGACAGAAGACAGAAGACAGAAGACAGAAGACAGAAGACAGAAGACAGAAGACAGAAGACAGAAGACAGAAGACAGAAGACAGAAGACAGAAGACAGAAGACAGAAGACAGAAGACAGAAGACAGAAGACAGAAGACAGAAGACAGAAGACAGAAGACAGAAGACAGAAGACAGAAGACAGAAGACAGAAGACAGAAGACAGAAGACAGAAGACAGAAGACAGAAGACAGAAGACAGAAGACAGAAGACAGAAGACAGAAGACAGAAGACAGAAGACAGAAGACAGAAGACAGAAGACAGAAGACAGAAGACAGAAGACAGAAGACAGAAGACAGAAGACAGAAGACAGAAGACAGAAGACAGAAGACAGAAGACAGAAGACAGAAGACAGAAGACAGAAGACAGAAGACAGAAGACAGAAGACAGAAGACAGAAGACAGAAGACAGAAGACAGAAGACAGAAGACAGAAGACAGAAGACAGAAGACAGAAGACAGAAGACAGAAGACAGAAGACAGAAGACAGAAGACAGAAGACAGAAGACAGAAGACAGAAGACAGAAGACAGAAGACAGAAGACAGAAGACAGAAGACAGAAGACAGAAGACAGAAGACAGAAGACAGAAGACAGAAGACAGAAGACAGAAGACAGAAGACAGAAGACAGAAGACAGAAGACAGAAGACAGAAGACAGAAGACAGAAGACAGAAGACAGAAGACAGAAGACAGAAGACAGAAGACAGAAGACAGAAGACAGAAGACAGAAGACAGAAGACAGAAGACAGAAGACAGAAGACAGAAGACAGAAGACAGAAGACAGAAGACAGAAGACAGAAGACAGAAGACAGAAGACAGAAGACAGAAGACAGAAGACAGAAGACAGAAGACAGAAGACAGAAGACAGAAGACAGAAGACAGAAGACAGAAGACAGAAGACAGAAGACAGAAGACAGAAGACAGAAGACAGAAGACAGAAGACAGAAGACAGAAGACAGAAGACAGAAGACAGAAGACAGAAGACAGAAGACAGAAGACAGAAGACAGAAGACAGAAGACAGAAGACAGAAGACAGAAGACAGAAGACAGAAGACAGAAGACAGAAGACAGAAGACAGAAGACAGAAGACAGAAGACAGAAGACAGAAGACAGAAGACAGAAGACAGAAGACAGAAGACAGAAGACAGAAGACAGAAGACAGAAGACAGAAGACAGAAGACAGAAGACAGAAGACAGAAGACAGAAGACAGAAGACAGAAGACAGAAGACAGAAGACAGAAGACAGAAGACAGAAGACAGAAGACAGAAGACAGAAGACAGAAGACAGAAGACAGAAGACAGAAGACAGAAGACAGATGACAGAAGACAGAAGACAGAAGACAGAAGACAGAAGACAGAAGACAGAAGACAGAAGACAGAAGACAGAAGACAGAAGACAGAAAACAGAAGACAGAAGACAGAAGACAGAAGACAGAAGACAGAAGACAGAAGACAGAAGACAGAAGACAGAAGACAGAAGACAGAAGACAGAAGACAGAAGACAGAAGACAGAAGACAGAAGACAGAAGACAGAAGACAGAAGACAGAAGACAGAAGACAGAAGACAGAAGACAGAAGACAGAAGACAGAAGACAGAAGACAGAAGACAGAAGACAGAAGACAGAAGACAGAAGACAGAAGACAGAAGACAGAAGACAGAAGACAGAAGACAGAAGACAGAAGACAGAAGACAGAAGACAGAAGACAGAAGACAGAAGACAGAAGACAGAAGACAGAAGACAGAAGACAGAAGACAGAAGACAGAAGACAGAAGACAGAAGACAGAAGACAGAAGACAGAAGACAGAAGACAGAAGACAGAAGACAGAAGACAGAAGACAGAAGACAGAAGACAGAAGACAGAAGACAGAAGACAGAAGACAGAAGACAGAAGACAGAAGACAGAAGACAGAAGACAGAAGACAGAAGACAGAAGACAGAAGACAGAAGACAGAAGACAGAAGACAGAAGACAGAAGACAGAAGACAGAAGACAGAAGACAGAAGACAGAAGACAGAAGACAGAAGACAGAAGACAGAAGACAGAAGACAGAAGACAGAAGACAGAAGACAGAAGACAGAAGACAGAAGACAGAAGACAGAAAACAGAAGACAGAAGACAGAAGACAGAAGACAGAAGACAGAAGACAGAAGACAGAAGACAGAAGACAGAAGACAGAAGACAGAAGACAGAAGACAGAAGACAGAAGACTTTCTTGTATATCGGGGTGATGACCCCTTCCTTCCACTCCTCCGGTAGCTGTTCTCTGTCCCAGATTCTTTCGATTATTCGGTGCATGCTTTCCGTCAGTTTCTCCGGACCCATCTTGAAGAATTCCGCTTCTAGACCATCCTTACCAGCTGCCTTGTTGTCCCTGAGCTCTTGAAGAATTCCGCTTCTAGACCATCCTTACCAGCTGCCTTGTTGTCCCTGAGCTGTTGAATAGCCTCGTTATCCTCATTCATAGTGGGCGCCGGTACATCCCCGTCGGCTGCGACACTGACATAATCGTCCTCCTCGAACCCCGATTGTCCGCCTGCGCACCATACAGATGTTCACCACCTCACGTTCGTCGGTCAAGATGCCACCTTCCTTGTTTCTACACATTTCGCCCCGCGGCACAAAACCGTTGCGAGAGTCATTCAGCTTCTTGAAGAACGCCTGCGTTTCCTGAGAGCGAAACAGCAGCTCCATCTCCTCTCTCTCTCAGATTCTTCCAGGCGGCGCTTTTTGTCCTGAAAAAGACGAGTCAGTTTTCGCTTCCGTCGATATGACTCCACGTTCTGACGAGTAGCTTGAAGCAACATCGCTGCGCGTGCTGCATTCTTCTCGTCCAATATCTCTTGACACTCGCCATCGAACCAATCGTTCCGTCGACTCCTCTGTACGTATCCCAGGACGCTCTCCGCAGTGCTGCTTATGGCTGCTTTAGTCCTGGTCCAGCAGTCCTCAAGGGAAGCATCGATGAGCTCCTCCTCCGGGGGCAGCGCTGCTTCAAGATGCTGCGCTTACGTTGTCACGGTGTTGGTTTCCCTCAGTCGGTCCAGGTTATACCGCGGCGGGCGCCGGTATCTTACACTGTTCACTACGGATAGTTTTGGACGCAGTTTAACTATCACCAGATAGTGGTCCGAGTCGATGTTAGCGCCCCGATAGGTCCTTGCGTCGATAATGTCCGAGAAGTGCCGTCCATCAATCAGAACATGATCAATTTGCGTCTTTGTTTGTTGCGGTGATCTCCATGTGTATCGGTGCAGGAGGCGGTGCTGGAAGATGGTGCTCCTTATGGCCATGTTCTTTAGTATTTACTGAAATAATAAGCGTTAGATCGTAATGAAAACGCCAAGATAAATACACAACCCAGTACCCGTATAATGGACCTGGTATCATCACCGAAACCCAGTACGTATAAAGAAAATGGTACCCACATCATTAAAATATGCCAATTAATTTTCCAACACCGTTCAACGCTCTGAAAACAAATGAAATATGAAACGATCATCGCCATGAGTTACAAAAACATACTATCAAATTTCGATTCTTTGTCCAGCTTCATATCTCTGAGGCGAAACACGCATATTTTTTATTCACTATACAAATATACTTTTGATACGAACAAAGGATACCATAATAACGACGTGAAATATGTAGCTTTTCTTCGATTGAAATGTATTATTGAAACGTTACAGAAATGCGAGGAAATATAAACTTTCTCGCATTCTTGGATCGCACGATACGCCCAATCTTTATTCCGATACAAAAAAAACAAAAGGCTGCTTATTTAGCATTATAGGTGTTGTACACAAATGCGTGTGAAAATTACTGCTATGTGCTGTAATAGTCTTTGAATGCACCAACAGTGCGAGCTCGAACGTGGCACAGCGCATCCCAACTTTAAACCAAGCGGGAATGTAAAATAGCGTTCGGCAAGTAATAAGTTATTTACATCTCGGCATAAATTTCCACGCTGGAGTGCCGCCGTAAATTATGCAGACGCACAACAGGCAGACATTCGATTCCGGCCGCCACGAGTTGGTTTGCTGGGAAGAAGGAAGCAGTATATTTATGCTACTGTCTGGATGGGCTGACTTCGATGCAGACAGTTAGTATCAATGAGGGAAATTGCTATAGGACTGCCGCACTATTGGAAATCGATAAGTCTATTTGCGAAAGTAACGAGAGAACAATCGGATTGATCAGCATCCGCCACGTTAACGAGGTCATGTCATATCTGGTGTATTTAGTCGATTCTATTCTACTAGGTTATTTATGATGTGAGTCTTATTTAATCTAAATTATAGATTAATTGTAATCCATACTACTGCGTATCTTCCGTGGTTTTAAATCTATCCTGTTCCCGTTTTTATAATTGAAATCAGTAGATTATGGTAATACGCAAAATTCAAACCGCACGAACATTTATACTAGGGTCCGTTTCTGATGCGTAACATCAAACGAAAGCTAGGCATCCCCATTTTCAGCCACAATCACACTCTTGTTTTTTTTTATTTATTATCCCTGCAGGACTATTATACATCGTCCTTGTGGCCCAAGGCGCTTTGGCCGTTGCGAAGTGGTGCAAATTTGAATACATCAATGGTGTCACGGACACCACAGCTGCTACGCTGCCATCGTGTCTTGCGATGGGGTCTGCTCTCACGCTGGCAGCACTGACTTTGGTGGATGGGATCACCATATACTTAGAGGTAAGTGAAGATGTCAAAGTGACAATTGTTTTGGATAAGACTATAAAGTAGGCCCTCAGCTTTTTCTTCACTCTACCCATTAATATTTGTTCAACTGATTTTGAATTTTTTTAACTGTATTCAAATTTTCCTCAACTCCAGCTCACTTTCAAAACTTTTGGGATAGGTACATACGAAGAACTGTATTCATAATGGCATTGCTCGACAAAAAATTAAACGGTTGTGTGTAGGACACGACCACGGTGACATTAAAAATGCAACTTTTTTCAAGAGCGTGCAATATAATTTACGAATGAATTTTAATCTATCACAACTATAAACTCACATTCTAGCTAACGTAATTTTAATCTACCACAACTATCGTTCTAACTTACTCTACTGCTCCCATATGTTACAATTTGCTATGCACCCTCTACATTAAAACATAATTTATTGAAAACCATTTAACAGTTATTCTAAAACCAAGTCCAACACCATGCTCTCTGCTATACTTTTATACTAATATATTATTTCCATTAATCAATTAGCGATCTAGCTGGTTGGTATTATTTAGCTGATCCATTTTGCCAAAATAGGCTGGTCTATTCAGAAAATATATTCAAAACAAGTAGCTGCATATTGAGAACTGTGATGAGGAAACCAAGGCCCGCTGAGGGAAATATTATGTTCTTCCACGAAATATGAAATTTCATTTTCCAATTAAATTTTGACGTAGGACTACGTCTTTGTTTTCGATAGGGGGGTGCACTTTGCAAATTCAACAAAAATGGTATGTAACGAAAAGTGGTCAGATTTTAAACGCATAACGCTCAGAAATACTTCTAAAAACAGATTCCAATAGATAAACCCAAAGATTTTTGATATAATGGCATTAAAAATTTAAATAATGTTTAACATTGTCAAAATACCATGCTTCCCAAGCCTGGCACAACAGATTTATGACCCAGCGCGCAATGCTTCTATGCATGACGTCATCATCGACTATTTAAAGAACGAATATGGCCGAACAAGTTCAGTTGCCAATTGAACCAGTGTTATCACAAGTACAGATTTATCTACAAAAGTACAGATGTATTTCGAATTTTATTGGTGAAGATTCTGTGCGGTGTAGATTACAGAATTTTGTGAAAAAGTATAGAATGGTGCAGATTTCTGGGGTTAAAATCGCAAAAAATATTGTTTAGCATTTCTAATAACAAGTAATAGTGTGCGCAGAATATAAAAAAAAACAAAGTTCTCAGTTTAGTTGGCATAAACGAAAAAATACAAGACCATAATATACTTTAGGGAGAGGGAATAATTGACGCAGAAGATGGAAATAGATCAAAACAGTTGGATTGTTTTATGGAATTAATTGATTATTAATGGCGTAACAATAAAACTATATGGCGCCGGTGGTTGAGTGATAAGCGTGACCGCCACTTACCCCAGTTGGTTCGGGTTCAATTTTAGCCGAGGTCGTGGATATTTTTCAGAGGTTTAAAAAAACTGAGGTCACGCCTTCCTTCGGAAGGGAAGTAAAGCCGTTAGTCCCCGGTTCATGAATTGATGGGTCGATATCTAGTTCAGATGAAGGAAGTCACGTCTCTGGCGTCGGTGTTTGACCTCGTAGCGGAAATAGGCTGTCGGAAAATAACTAAAAGAAGAAGCAGAAGAGAACAATAAAACTAGTTTGGAAAGTATGATGAAACGGACATATTCAGCAAGTATTGTTATACAACTAGTTAAAAGAATGTATTAACTTTTCTATTGGTGCAGATTTCGGAACAGAATTTTTGAAAAAATAGTACGGATGGAAAAGACTACACTACAGGTACAGAATTAAATGTGTCAATACTGTGTTGAACGGCAGGCGGAGCAGATCACAGCGCTGCGTGTTTTCACAGCCAGTGTAGGTGAGTGAAAAGTCCGTTACACTGGCTGTGGAGGTACGCTACGTAGTGCCACTCAACACGCGATTGAGCTTGTCCGTTCAAACACCATGCTTTCTTTTGTGTTTCACGTATAATTTTATGTACAATTTCAAACGCATTGTTTGTTGTGCAATTGTTGTGTCATGTTTCACAAAAACTGAAATTTATGTTAAAACTTGAAATTGGAAAAACAATTTTTTTTTAATTTTTTTATATTTTGTCAACAAAAACATAAAGAGAAACGAAACATTTTGAACGTAATTGCATGATGGAGAACTTATCGGTAAAACAGTTATTCTAACAATAACTTTATAAATGCTTTTAAATTTCATACTAATTGACATACAAAACTATAATTTCAATACATAATATAATTCTAAGTATCATTTTAAATAAAAATTCATTTTATAAAAATCTTCCAAAATGCGAATGTTTTCGAGAAATTTCGCTCCAACAAAAAAAATAATTCGTGTAGTTATGCCTTTTTTAAAAGTTATTCGCGTTACGCCATCATAAAATGTCAATAATCTAATGTTAATCAATTTAAAGACGTAAAATAAACTTTTTCGGTGCATTTGGATCATGGAGAAACTTTCAACAAAAAAGTTTTCCTAATAACAACTTTTGACATATTTTTATAATTCATACTACTTGCAGTCAAAAATTGAATTTTATTCTTGAATATTATTGATATGTCGCACGATGAAGTTTTGTGATTTGATAAAATTCACCCCCCGGGACAATATTCCGGAATAACCGGAGCTGGCCAACGCGGGCAATTGGCCTCGAAACTTGTTTTCGATGCTTTCAACAATTTTGTGAAACTCAGTAGATGTTTTGTGATACGTCGCACGATGAAGGTTTACGATTCAATAAAAGTGACCCTTTGGGACCATATTTCGGAATCACCGGAACTCACCATCGTGGCCAAATGGTCTAAATATTTCTTTTCTATGCCTTCAACTATATTGTAAAGCTCAGTAGATGTTTTTTTTGATAATGCGACGTATCATGAATGGTTTGCCATTTGATAAAACTGACCGTCTGGGACCAAAATCCGGATTCACCGGTGATCCGGTCAAGTGTCCTCGTAGTCTGAAAATGGTTCGAGTTGGTTCTCACACAGAGGTTTCTGCCGCTTACACTGACTTTGTCATTCTTGGAGTCATTTTTCAATGGATCCAAAGAGCATTCATTATTACCCTCTTGTAACAGGTTCCAGGACCCTCGAAGAAGATTGGCCAAACCTCATATTACTTTAGTATGATGTGTTTTAGTAAATCCTATATGTTTTGAACCAGTTTATGTATTGTTTCATAGAAAATTTCCATGCCATGAATAAAAAACCCCAAATGGAAAAACAGACTTACCCCAACGCAATCCGGAATAACTCCGGTATTTTTGGACTATGGTGGACGATTTTCCAGCAGTATGAACTAGAGGAACATCCGGTTCTTTTGACATATAAAACAATCAAATTGGTCAACACTATCAAGAGTTATGAATTAAAAAAAAATGTGCTGAAATCTCGACCCCAGTGTTGTTAAAGGAAAATAGTATAATATTGACAAATCTATACAAAAGACAAGCCTTAATTTTAAAACAGATAAATTGAAGAACAGAAAAATTCACAACAGTAAAAAAATGAAAAAATGATTGTGATGAATCTCAAGACACTAGTGTAGTTTACGCAACGCCTTAAACTGTAGCTGGTGCTAGCTTACCTCAGTTGCTCAATTTTTATAGGGATTCTGGCAGCCCGTTTCGATAATGATGGGGTCCGTTGGTAATCATGCTCAGCCTGCTGATCAATCATATTCGGGCAGTCTAATGTTCACGTTGATCGCATGTCATATTTAATAACCGTTTTAGTTAATAAAGTGCATTTTTTAAGTCAACTGGTACCGTCTATATTAATCGTTGTAAATCGTGAAAGACAGGCACTATTATCGGCTGGTTCTTCGTTTCGCCGAGTCAAACCTACTTGCGGCCTTGTGTCGGAGAATACCTATCATCTGATCCACTTGTGCTCAGGAGAACAGTAGCCTCGTCATTCAAAGGTAAATTCGGAGAACCGACAGCGGTGTAATCGGTCACAACATAATTGGTGCCGTGACCAGGATTACCGATAATCCACGGCCCAACGATCACGGACGCCATCGCAGCGGCTTCGAAGCGCCATATTGGAGTGCGGCCGAAGACCTTTCTCGTCGCCATTACAGTGTTAAAGCATGCTGATGTTGCAGTGTTAGCAGGACTAGCTGATTCCAAATTTCAATTAATAAATGGCCTGACATTTTCAAGCCGCAGGTGAGTGCGGTTCCAACTTTCTTGATCCCCTACCGGTGCGCTCTAGATTTTCTTGCCGTCTTTAATTCTATTGAACTGCAACCTGCGTTCTACAACCGATTTGACTTCGTCCGTGGTGGAGTACGTGGAACATTTGCATGACAGTTATTCATATTGTGTCGAGCTTTTAGCCACACTCGCTATCCGCCTGCAGTAAGACGTCTGTTTGGCGCCATTGTAAGCACAATTCGTCACATTTAAGCTTTCTGCAAGTACGTCCCCATTCTGAAGGAGTATTTTCAATTCAAGACACGATTTGCCATAGAATAGGTGAGTACCTTTCCAAGTTGCTTATATACTCCCAACGGGTCTACTGTGATTCTTTTTGGCAGGATTTCTTCTGAATCTGTACTCTGTTGAACATCAACACACCATGGCCGACGAGCTACGTAAAACACAATTGCTGTCAAGAAGGATGTCACTGATTGCATTACTAGGTAGGGCAGAGGCTTTCGTGGCAGGATTCGACTTGATTCGGGATCAATCGCCGGTCCAACTGAGACTGTCACATTTGGACATTTTATGGGTGTCCTTAGAGCAAGTGCAGTGTTCGCTGGAGGATATGGACCCTGAAGGTGAAGGTAGGGCACAGCATGAGGAAATCCGTGCTCAATTTGAACCTCGACTCTTTACAATAAAAGCTTATCTCTTATCGAAGTTACCTCCTCTTCTTGATATTGCTCGGGGCCCTCAAACCTCGCATCATTCCACCACTTCCTCTCTCTAGCATCAAACTTCCAACGATCTCTCTCTCTCTCTCTCTCTCTCTCTCTCTCTCTCTCTCTCTCTCTCTGAGTTTAATGGAAACTACATGGAATGGCTCGCTTTTCATGACACCTTCTTGGCTCTCATCCACTCAAATGTCGACGTGCCCGATATACAAAAGTTTCACTACTTGAAAGCAGCGCTCAAAGGGGAGGCTGCCCAGTCGGTTGAATCAATTTCAATCAGCTCCGCTAATTACGCCGTGGTTTGGCAAACGCTTGTGGACCAGTACTCTAACGAATATCTCTTGAAGAAGCGTCATCTGCAGGCTCTCTTTGACATTCAGCCAATCAAGAAAGAGGATGCAGCTGCACTTCATGGACTAGTAGACGAGTTTGAACGTCATAGGAAAATTCCGAAGCAGCTTGGTGAACCAACGGAGCACTGGAGTGCAATCCTCGAGCATCTCCTGTGCACTCGTCTACCTGGCGACACTCTCAAGGCTTGGGAAGAATACGCATCGACAATGAACGACCCTAATTATGACTGCTTGACCGAATTTCTCCAACGACGAATGCGAGTTCTGGGGTCAATTTCCGTAAACAATTTTCCGCTTTCTGATGGTTCTAGTAAATCTACGCATTCTTCGAACAAGTCTCATTCGTTACACTTTTTCGCTTGTGCTGCTACTGAAATCTCGGGTGATAAGTGTCTTGCTTGTGACCAACAACATCCATTATATAGGTGCATCAAATTCAACAGTTTCTCGGTTCCTGATCGACAGCGGTTTGTTAATTGGAAAGGGCTATGCAATAATTGCTTGAGAAGAAATCATTTCGCTAGTCAATGTTCGTCCAACTCCAGCTGCAAAAAATGTAATCGATCGCATCACACGCTTCTACACCCAACAGTCTCTGCTGTCAAAGTCCAGGCCCTCTCTATAACTCCGGGCCCGAGGGGAAATACTCCGCCCCCTCCTCCCCTCTCGGTGGCCCTGCGTGTTATTACTCGGTAGTTTTCAACCTAATAAATATATTGGAAGGAATAGTAAAATCTGTCTAAATACTGTTGCAATAAAGGGTGAACCCGTTACGCAGATAAGATTTGCTTTTCTAGGCAATACTCCCACGGTCGGCTGTGTGGAGTTCAAAAATTGCTTTTGTTTAGAAAACATAGGATTTTTAATGAGTTTAAATGAACCAAAAACTAAACAAGATCTTTTCTTTTTCGAGTGATCATGTACTCGAAGACTAACTAAACAATGATGAGTCGTTTACCTTCCGTTAAGTAGGTGGAGCATCAACACTTCCCGTCTACCTTATACTTTATCCTTCACCGTGAACGATGAAGATGGGGGCGGCCAGCAGTGATAGCTTTCATGTTGTTGAAGTTTTAATATGGGTCGGATTGGTATGAATTCCTACTTATCACTCTTATTAGATAATCAGTAGTCAAGCATGATGAAGTCAGTGTGCAATCCACAAAATCATCGGCACAACCCAACGCAAAAACCCATATCCGATTAAGGCCAGCCGAGTGCTGAGATGGTGAGATTGCTGAAACAAATGATCAGGTCCGACGACTTGCGGCCACGGAGAAATGTGGGACTTCCTTCATTTAGTGTCCTTGACCACCTCGAGAACTATGTGTGGTGAGCTAGGTTGAAATGAAGTTTCTCATCATTGCGATGTGATGACAAATGCGATGCATTTGTTACTGCTTCCTGCTGTTACCGTTGTGGCACAACTCTCATAGTAACCGTATTTGAATTGACCGTTATTTTGTATTATTGTTATTTGTTTGTTTAGAGTTTAAGGAATGGTATTTTTAAATAATGTAAATAAATATATTGAATAGACAAACACGTTAAAAAGAGTTTAGCCTAGGTTAAAAATAATAAATAAAAAATAGCTACACTTCAAGACAGATTAAAATTAGCGATTTCAAGAACAAAATTTGTTAAATCTTACACATTACACACTGCACACTACTCTGATGCTGCTACCAAAAGAGATTATTTTCGCGATGATAAAAAAGGGAAATCAAAAGAGAGGAAAAGGGAAAAGTGGTTAAGCTACTGGGTCGAGGGAAAGTAAAAGTTCTTTCGCATTTGAGACGTCAAATAAACACACACACGATAAAGTTTAAGTGTTCAACAGTGATCCCGAGAAGGGAATAGTTTGTGCCTATAGGTACCTCGAATCAGGTATGAACGCAAGGGAAACCCATACGTGGTTAACGGCATAATTCTTCGAATTTTGCTCACGAATAAAGACCCAGTAGCTCTCTAATATCGCCTTTCCCGCAATTCGCTTGATTTCATTACCAGGATCCGCTGTTTTTAGCTACAATGAAGCCGCAGTATACCGCTGTAATCACGTGCAAGCGATTAAATGACCGTGGATGAGGCTTTCCAATACCCACGGATAGAGACGCTACGATTTCACCCGTCTGTCCGCAGAGGTATCGTCAGAGCGTTTGTACCATAACACACAGTGCGCTACTCGAAGCTCCCTACACGTGGCAAGAACGATCGGAGAAATAGTCACCATTCTCAAGCGCCTCGCCGGTGCATCGTTTGAGACCAACAAAACAACTCCTACGGGCAGCAGTTCGCTGATCATCATCACCAGCATCGTCCGCCGAAGCGTCGCACAGTGGCACCTGTTCATACAAAGTTGTGACAAAATTATAAAAATTGGTCTATGTGGCTAAAACTTGGGGTTTTAGCTAATTTTGCTGAATCCATTTCTGCTACCAGTTTTGATATTCCATATTTCATTTTTTCGACTACTTTCATATAAACCCATTTGAATGCGTTGGTCGTTAAAGGGTTAATATAAACATTAATCATAGTAGCTAATCTCATCAGATAACAGAAATGGTTGACAAAACTAGCAAATATCATTAATTTTTCAGTAATATGATGTTGTTTAGGCAATTAATTTGTAAGGAGATTTATGAGCTACAAGGCGTCTGCATATGGGTATTTTCAAAAACATAGATATACCAACTTCGGCACAAAAATGCGCAAGATGAGCCTTATATATCTTGAAACTACACTAAATTTTGAGTCAGATTCATGATAAGTGACCCATAGGAAACCATCTCAAAAATTGGAAGACGTATTAAAATAAATTACTGATACGATATGAAACTTTTTAATTGGATTTTTTTAATGCAGAACAAACGTAAATCAGTTTTGCACAAAAATTTCCCATCTATAGTTTAACATATTCATTCTTCTTTTCAATTAACTTTAAATTGCTCCAATCGGTTGTGTAGTTCTTGAGATATCGCCATTTGAAACTCAAAGGTACTAAAAATTCTAATGAATTGATTTAAACAGAAATCCTCGACATCACTTGCTTCAACGACATTTTAATCATAGTAAAACTTTTTCATCCGATCATAGTAAAACTTTGAGATACCTTTATTCAAACTAACAGAAAAATAAAATAAATATTTACAAAAGAATTACAAGACATTGATTTTTGGGGTTTTGTCACTCGTCGTGCCACTGTGCGTCGCACAGTGGCTGGAGTCTGGCCAAAACCTCAAAAATTTATTTTTGAAATATTGATATTTTATATTTTCCTAAATTTCTCATGTATTGAATGATGTTTATTCAAAATTTTATGATCATTGGATCAGAACATGATTTTTAACATGAGTTTAAACGTAGCAAAGTCTGGACTTTTTAATTTCCGAAACCAGCATTGCTCTCTTCACTTCAAATGCATGTTGCTCTTTTGATTTTGGTCCGATTTTAGCACAATTAGTTTCATTATGTAGAGGAACGGAAGAACTTGGTTAGTGAATAAAATAGATTTGGTAATTTTGCTTGGAACTAGGACTTTTTAGTATAAATATATTTGTGGTGGTCAGATCAGAAATACGTTTTCCACTAATGTATTCTGTACAAATTTCGGAATCATTTCGGAACGGTGACATAGTATACATTCTATGGGAAATAACCTCTACTTTTCGAATATCATGGTCTCGTTCTGCGCCTAGGTGCGCGAAAAGGTTTAAGAAGATTTTGAAGCTTTTTTGCTGATATGGAGGCGCATGGTGTTTTGTGTAAAATAGTTAAACAATCTACAGTAAACCAACTCGTTATACAATGGATTTAAAGAAGTGTTCTTCATTTTTTATGATATTGCTGACATTGGTGAACAGTAACGGAAAATCTATCATGAATACGGGATCATAGTTATAAGAAAGGTTCAATGACACTGTATGGAAAAATGCTTTAATATTTTACGACTTTTGACATCAAAAATGAGCTCAGCATCTTAAAATTAGCTTAAATTGTGATTTTCAGCCAAATTAAGTAATATTTGAGGTTTTGTCCGACTTTTGTTTGAAGACCCGCCACTGTGCGTCGGCGGTATCGGCATCCGCATTCGGACAGCCAACATCGAGAGCAGAAACCGTGACTGCATCGGCATCACCTACAAACACTTCGGCAGAATCAGCATCGTCCGTCTAATCGCCAGCAGAAGCAGCATCAGCATCCCGTCACCCGCCGGCCGGCAAACCACACACAACACACAAACACTGCACTGTAAGTTAGGTTAATTTAATAAAAATCTGTCTAATTGAGCTTCGTCCGCGTTTTTTGATCTCTTGATCGGTTCATCCCTGTATAAGCCGACCCTGAGAGCGAGCGTGCTACTCACGGCCGAGCTAGTTGCCCTAAAAGAGGCTGTTGTAGAGCCCACCGTCACCAGATCCCCGTGGCTTTAAAACCCTTCGGAAGTCGCGCTTATGGCTAACTGAACGAGCAGCCGCTGGTGTCCTAAGACGATTTCGCTAGATTTTCAGAGCAGCGTGCACTCAGTGCACTAGCGCGACTGCCGGAGGATTAAGCGGCACCCATCTGGTGTCGCCCATGTAACACTGCAAACATTGCTCCCCCAATCTATCTTCTAAAAAAATGATTGATTCTTTTTCTTCATCTGGATTTTAATACGAATACGAAGCCCCGTTTTATTCTTGTCTCTTTCTAAAACTATTCGTTTGGTACAATAACAACAACCGCGGGCGCTCAATAGTGTGTCTTTCGGTATTCTTTAGGGTTCGCAGTACCGACCCTTTTTGGCGAGAACCGGTACTACGGTACTGAAGCCCTCAGTACCGGTAAAGTACCGGAATATTTTTTTTAAAAAATTCGAAAAAAGCTTCAAACTGAAATTGAATGCTCAAACTGATAATCTTATTCTCAGATGATTGATTTGTGGTGATCAAAAACATGTTTATTGCTTTTAATTGCTTCGGAATGGCAAGACTTATTTCACAGAAGATATTTTTCGTATAGGGCACCTTCTTTTATTTCGAAATCTAGGCCGCTTTGAATTCAATAACTGCTAAGTGGTGCGACTTTTGTCGATTTGAACAGATGGTAAATGTATGAAACCCTATTAACAACAGTAAATCAAAGCAGGTTAATTGTATTTCCTCTCTTGCTTTTCTGAAAATTGGTTCCGACCTTTATGTCTTTTGCCTACTATTCTCTAATGCATATCAAGGCTCCTTGCTTTCCTGTAAACTATCGAGTTTTGCTGAATTTTCCAATCACCAATAATTACAAATCGCCCCATTTGAAGCAGTTTACCAAGTCCAAGACTGTTAGCTAATAAATCGCTGTTCGTTCTTTTATAGATAAAGGTTTAAGAGCAAACCAAATACAGACATGACTTAGACCATAGTCTTATTACTCGCCACCCAGTGAATAATGGAAACCAATCAGAATGTCGATAAGAAAACTTTAACTTCTTGAATTATTATGATGTTGGCCCCACCTCATTCCCACACAAAGGTGTTATCTCAACGATATATCTAGAAGGCAAATTAATATAATTAAACGTTATCTTGCAGACCGATATTTTGAAACAGATCCCCCTGCAGAGTTAACATATTTGTCATAAAAAATTGTATAGTACCGAAAATATCGGTACTGGATTTTGTTCAGTACCGGTATTACGGTACCAAAAATGGGTCGGTATTCCCGGGATTTTCGATACCGGTATTACCGGTACCACAACCCTAGTATTCTTGAAATCGTGTCATACGTTTCCGCACCTCGGTGAGCCCGTTTGAAAAGGTTGTTACATTTTTGCGAAACTTTTGTTTGAGTGTCATGTTTGGTAGGTCTGTGGTGACTCTTACAATTTACGATCATTCAAATGATATGTTGGCATGTTGTAAGACTCACGGTAATATTTTCGTACACGTGGAAAAGCGAATAATTCCCATGGAAACCAGTGACCGAATGATACCGTTTAATTAATCATTTTCATGAGTTCTTTATGTGCATAGTTCTTTATATAAAACATAATATACATCCGCGCCACGCTGAATAATATATCAACTCATGAAACGGGGAAACACTAGCTATACAACGTATACAATCCCATCTCGCACCTCACTATGGCATTGTCCCAGTGGCCCGGTTAGCAGTGAAATATTTCAAATAACTTTCAACTATCTCATTTCGACCACGGTTTCCCGGAAATAATTCACTTAATCCTTCCGAAAATTACCATCAAACTAATTGCACATATTATGTAAACTATTCCCCGAAGAGCTTGACTTAACCCCTCGAAGGCACTTTCGTCGTCCGTATGCCTTCTTCGATACCGAAGCGCCGTAATGACAAAACTTTTAATGTACGACAATCTAATTATAAATTATTTTCCACATCGCCACGCGCCCTTCTTTTTCCTGCTGCTGCCTCGACCAGGCCCGCCAATGAAGCATCCCAGAAGTCAGTTATGATGATCGTTGTCATAACCGAGGCCACAGCAGCTACCAGTAAGTCCTCCGTTCCGTTGGTTCTTGGATCGGGGAGAATGCGGGAAATGCAACGTCATAGCATTGTCAGACGAAGAAGCGACCATCAAGACCGTCGTAAGCTGAATCAAGGTCCTGGCACCGATTGAACGAGGTACATCCTCAATGCAGCAGTCAGCGACACAGCCATGTTTGCGAGCCACAAAAGAGTTTTAGGTATGCGGAAAATTTTGCTGTCTGTTTCCACAAGCCCTGTGGTCTACAGTCCACAGTAGGATGCACAGTGTGGAATGACAAAAACTGGTCAATGCTTCCTGGCGGGTACGGCGAAACGGAACACAGCAGTAGCATCAGACCAAATAGAGAATAAATTGCGCCAAAATTTACGATGTTGGCTTTAAAATATGCAGCATGGCGACGAAACTTGTCCCGTCTGAAGCTTCCACGGGCCGACACAAATTATGCTAAACAGATTGAGAGAACTGCACTTATTTTCACCTTAGTACTTAGTTAAAAAAATAACCTCAAACGCACAATGGCAATGTGCTTAACTAAACTCAAAATAACAGCGTATTAGAGAATCAAAGTCGAGTCAAATATATGGACATGCACCGAGAGGAAGGATACACATGCATAACGATGCAGTGGGGGTACAGTGTTGTTTTGCTATACGTAAGGGGAAAAATCAGTTCTGGTGTCGATGAGGAGGATGATGGTATGGTAATTAAGAACAACAGGGAGTAAATTGAGGGTTCAACTCCGTCAATGTCACGCGCAACAACACGTGAATTGAAATTTGTTGGTTGAACAATCACGAATGACGAAGTCGTTTATAACTTGATTGAGCTTATTAGTGAATAACGTGCGTGACACATTTAATCACGTGAATGTGAGGTATGGTAGCTTTCGTTCAAATCAATGGTGGTGGAAATTTCAAGACAATAACAACATCTCTTCTGGGAAACGGTGAAATTTGTGTGTCAACACATAACAAGTGAATATATTTATATTGGGACATTACTTTTGAATTGAAATTCTTGCCGTTGCGAGATGATTCGATCGATGATTAATAATTGCATTAAAATTGTAAAAAAAGTGTTCTAGATATATTGTCTCCGCTCAAACGAAATATAATAAATGAGACCACGTTATCACTAACGGAGTTCATCATAATTATTTGAATTTAACTGAAAATAATAGTGTTATGTTCAGTGATGCCACACGTATTTATTTATAAAGGTACAGATTTTTGAAGCATTTTTCGTACAGATTCTGTACGGTACAGATTACAGATTTTTGTAAAAAAGTACAGATTGGTACAGATTTTTTTACATGACAGCAAGGTAAAATAATTTAACTCTGCGGTGCTTCTTAGTAAACAGCAGGTAAACGTTGAGTTAAGCAGTAGTGATGGCAAGAACCTGAAGTGGAGCTGGTACTGATTAAGCTTGAACTGAAGCTGACATATGCGAGAAACCTGCTTCCAGCAAATCAAAGGGATAATGTCTAAGTGAAAGCCGAGCGAATCTTCTTGGAGTGCATACGTTTACTCTGACTTGCTCCTGCTGACCTGAATTCCTGCAAGCAGGTTTCTCGCATCCTATTGATATTATCAGCCCCATCTCAGCTTCTCGTCGCCACTCTGTTGGCCACCTTTGGTTGCAGACAAAGTGGCAGCGAGAATTTGAGCTGGAGCTGATATTGATATTACCCAGTCAAACTCATCCGGAATTATAACTGTTTTCTTGCGAAACTCTAGCTCAAATAAAACAACCGAGTCAGAATGTCTGGTTTGATTTCCCCGAATGAAAAATATGTATAAGAAAAATGATTGCTTTAAACAACCTTGTTATTGTTTCGGTTCAGAATCCGGTAGAGATTTTTCTATAGAAGAGTTCAGATAGAAAAGATTTTTCAACTCCCGGTATAGATTTAATTGTGGCAACACTGGTTATGCTACACTTAATAAACGTGACCGCCACACACCCCAGTAGATCTGGGTTCAATCTCAGCCGAGGTTGTTGAAATTTTCTAAAAGCTGTGGTCACGACTTCCTTCGGAAGAGAAGAACAACCGTTGGTCCTGGTCTATGTGTTGATGGGGTTATATCTAGGGTCCAGATGGTGGAGTCACCTCCCTAGCGTCGGTGATTGGCATTTTGTACGGACAGAGGCGGACGAAAAATAAACAAATAAAATATAGGGTAAACACAAATGTTGGAAGACGAATTTTTTTGGTGAATCCACTCTTTGTACGTGAACACACTTAATTTTTTCTGCCGAATTCCAGCATTTTTCGCATCTTTTGCCGAAATCTCAACAGCTGAGATCTCAGTAAATAATTTTTATGCTGAGATCTCAGTAAAAGTGACGTTTCATAGCTGAGACTCGGAAAATATTTCGCAAAAAATCAGCTAACAAATCTCACTTTACTGAGATATCAGTTTCTAAATTTGCTGACTACACGGCTGTTGGGTAATTGCCGAATCGAATTGAGTGTGAAGGGCACAAATGGATAATTGAGGCCATTTTGAAATTCAAGATAGCGACTTCCGGTAACCACAAAACAGTGAAAAACGTTATCAATATCGATATCATTTTAAAGCTCGTGGTCAGTAGATGGCGGAAATTTATGATTGAGAGCACTTTGAAATTCAAGATGGTGGTTTTCGGTCATCACAAAACAGTGAAAAAACGCCTTCTATATAGATATCATTTGAAAGGTGCTGGACAGTAGATGACGCATTTTGACGATTGATGCGGCTTCCAGTAATCATTAATATGTGTATTATTTGAAAGGTGGTGGTCAGTTACATGACGAAAATTGAAGCATTTTGGATACTACAAAACAGCGAAAAACACTGTCAATATAGGCATAATTTGAAAGGTGTGGTCTGTAGATGACGGAAATTGATGATTGAGGTCATTTCGATATTCAAGATAGTGGGCTTCTGTTTACTAAAAATCAGTAGGGTGTGGTCAGTAGATGACAGAAATTGATTATTGAAATCCAAGATGACTTCCGCTTATGATATCTTTCGATAGCCTCATGATGATGGAAATCGATGTTTAAAGTCGCTTTAAATGTCAAGATGACGACTTCCGATCATCATCCATGAACGTGCAGTTCTCGGCAATTTATTTGATGTAGCCGCTCTGGTTACATTCAAAGCAGTACAAACATATGTATATTAATAACGTTCGCTTGGTCCAACAATTTAAAAAATCGAAATGTAAATTTTATGTATACCACGCAAAATAATATACCAATACGATATCAAATTATCAGCCTTATTCTGCATTACGTCGGATTAAGCTTTAGATCGAATGTGGTTCGATCGAATTGGGCTTCCATTTGATTTTGCTGTCATTATGGAGAATGCACATCATATTCGCCCGAAAAATCGTTTCGTCGTAATGAAGAATAAGGTTTATAACCTTTTCAACCACGATCATCCAAAAGACTCAATACCGTCATGATAATCTCGGTAGCCGGCTACCACGGGTTTAAAAAGAACCAAAAACTAAACAAGATATTTTCTGTTTTGAGTGATCGTGTACTCGAAAACCAACTAAACACCTATCTAATAAACTATGCATCACAAGTCGCTTCGCTTGCTTGTAGCGAATCCTAGACCTTATATACTTCCAAACCACCAACTCCACGATACCTATGGAAGAGTCTGATGAGTCGTCTACCTTCCGTTAAGTAGGCGGAGCATCAACACTTCCCATCTACCTTATCCTTTATCCTTTCCCGGGCACGATGGAGATGGGGGCGGCAGGCAATGATGGCTACCATGCTGTTGAGGTTTTAATATGGGTCGGATTGGTATGAATTCGTAGAAACTCCTTTAGGATAATCAGCAGTCAAACATGATGAAGTCAGTGTGCAATCCGGCAAAATCATCGTTACAATACAACGCAACGCAGCTGAGTCAGGCAATGAATACAAAATTGACGTATATGATAGAATAGTGGGTAATCCTTCCTAGGAGTCGATGGTCACTTTTTTCAGTGTTTAGTGCGTGCATTCAATTCGATTCATTCGGGGAGATCGGACTGGATAAATTAAGATAGGATTAATTTATCGACGCACGTGAATCATCCTGTTTCGGTCAGAATAGCGTAATAAAATTCCAACAGAATGCAATTGTCGTTAAGCGGCTACATACCTTTTTATTTTTCAAAAAATTGAACTTTTATTAGTTTATCTGAAAGTACCCTTCCTTGAGAATATTTTCCCAAATTTTCGTAGAGATCCGAGAAATAGATCGAAAGTTACAGCGCTTCGAAGCGCGCTTCGTCTACCAAGACCACGCGTCGGCGTAACTTGAAACTTTAAACTTGATTATTTCGAAAATTTTCTAAAAATGACTTTTCCGTGATCACGAATGCCGAAAAAACCACTCAATCGATTTCCCCTTCCTTTTGTCTCCCTTTCCCATCCCATTAGGAATGTTATTAGGGGCATGGCTGGGCACAAAGCTTCGAATAACATGGGGTGCTTGCCAATCGAGTCAATATATACTGATTCCAATTTTCAGAGCTTTTTCAAAATAAATATTGTATCATCCAGAAGGGGAAAGTTCTACTGTTTCTTTGCGTGTACCTTTCGAAACATCTATTCTGTGTATCATTACCTTGCCTTGTATAAATCTGAAAAGGCTAATATAAAACTAATGGCACTATCATAATAAATGAGCCAAATGATACTTTGACTATTTCCAGTTACGCAGTACTCAAATTATAGGATACAATCTTATTTTTGCACACCGAGTTTGTTGTTGAGCATGTTGTAAGCATTTGTTAAAAACGACTTTTTCAAGTGAAACGCTAGACTTTTGATTTGTCTTGTCAAAGCAATCAAAGTAATAGGCAGTGTTCCCAGAATATTTTCACTGTCAACACATTATTTTCCATTGAAGTGATCCCTTAAAGATGCAAATATGCAAAAATAAAACAATATTTTTTAAAATTATATTAAATAATCAGAAGTAGTTAAAAGTAACAAAAACGTGATGATTATAGTATTCGTCAAGCAATTGCTCCCATGCAAATGGGAATATCATTACGTGCTACTGCTCGTGATTTTAGCATTCCAAGATTGACATTGAACTCCATTTTCTTCATGTTACAATTCAATAACACAACATTCATTGATTTATCATTGAAAAGCAATAAAATTTGGGTAATATCTGCACTAAATCAAACAAAAGCATAGGGGGTCGGGTTTACCCCACCATTTTTGAAAACAGCAAAAATGAACATTTTCGTTAAAGGCTTGTATCTCAAAATATTCCCAAGACCTGAATAAAATGCTATATAAATAAAGTTGCCGAGGAGCTAACCTTTAATTTGGTATATAAAACGACTTGATCCGATGTAAAATGAGCATTTTACAGCCAAAACCATTTACTAGGTCGGATTTACCCCACCTTACCCTACATCCCATTTTTTGATGATATTTTTTTCAAAACCATCGAACTTTTTTTGATTTTTTGATAGTTTTCAAGGAGTTTGTCTTCCAAAATTTGGCGAACCTATTCCCACTCGTGCGATAGTTTATGTTAAAAGGGTATCTCAAATTAATTGGTATACTTAAGGGTTTATATGTTGCAGATTAAGAAAATACAGAAATTTTCAGCTTTTTTCTTACACAATATTTTATTAAACAACAATAAGATTGTGAAAATTATAAAGTATTTGAAATTTTTTAATAGATTATCAGAGCAGCGTGCACTCAGTGCACTAACGCAAGTGACGGAAGGTTATCGAAAAGTTTCGTGGTAAAAAAGTTCCAGTAATGATGATGCTTTTCCCTAAAGGGTTTCGAGAGTTTTTTATTTGTTCTTTGGTATTAGGATTAGCGATAATAATTCAAATCAAAGATGTTACTGGGAAGTCATTTTTTAGAAAAACTAACTTTGAACTATACTCGCATGCACTTCAGAGGTAGCGAGATATCAATAGCAGCAATTTCAGTTCTTAGTTCTCAGTCGCGTTGGAAATTTGAGTAAACGCTATTGAGAGTATGAACTTCAAATTGATTTAAAAAACATCGAACTTTTTGGCCGGTATCATTATTGAGGCTCCCGATCAGAACGACATAACAGAAAGCTATCAAATTTATATCTCATGTTGATATTTATTACTCACTGTGTTATCTTTGTGATATCCCAATCAGCAAGGCGAGCAAACATATATCAAGATTATATCTTCTGGTGATATCATTGAACTGTACGCATATAACGATGATGTTATAATAAGTTATACATATGTTCTTTCACAATTATCTTTGAACGCTAACGGTAAACTGTAAAGCGGGCAAATGACCATATGGTTAAAGTCCCAATAAACAAATCAAACAATCAACTGTGAATGATTGTTACATTACACAAAAGACCGTCAATTTACTAATACGCTGAAGTCTCTTTTCATGCATCGTTAATATGTAAGTGGTCGGAAAACTTGTCAGTAAGGTGTTTAACGTACTTGGTTGCATTTTGATTAAGAGATTATTTATTTTCTGAGACACTCGTCTGACACTCAATTTCGAATATGGGGCTAATGATTTCAACGCCTTCATTCAAAAAAATTTGGAATCGTAAAGTTATCAACAAGATATTCTAAAGATTATAATTTTCATATAAAAGTTATTTTGAAAAAGATGCAGGAAGTATCAAGCACTCCAGATGAAATAATAAAACGCGAATTGAAATAAAAAAGCATTTTTAAACTATTTGTTATGGCTTAGTCAAATGGTTATATAATTAATTTTCTTTTAACCGATTGTGTATATTGCAAAAACGAATTTTCAGAGCTTAAAAACTTTCTGATGTATACTGATTTCTACAATATCGTTATGTATTTTGAGGATCTTCGAGGATGTTCAGTCCGATTTCTCCAATTTATGCGGGTTTTCATAAACAATTAAAATTGGCCAGTTTGTGCGTTCTCCGAACTACCAAAGCATTGCATTTTTTTATTTAAACTTCGCAAAAAAATGTTTGACTTTGCTTGATTGTTGTATCTTTTCATTCCACGTAAGATAAGTTTGACATTTTACGGTTGAACTGACAATTGCTTTGAATGCGCAATGTTCTAATGTTTCCGCTGTATTCGATGGTTTTCGTTCCTCTTAAAAAATCATCGTGCTAACAAATTTTCGTAATAATCAAGATACTTGATTCATTTTGTAGAAAGTTAAAACAAAATTAGGCGACCTGTTCAAATTGTTGAAAGATTAATATTTGTGAGTATGCTGCATAAAGATATAATTATTTCAAAATGGCTTGGAAATCTCTGATTATATACATATCCCAGCTGGTATTATTGTTCGCTGTTACAATTTAAATGTGTTTTAAATAATGCTTGAAGTAGCTAAAAACTTGAAAATATTTAATTCCCCTTAAAAATAATAAAATTTGGAATGGAAAATGCATTTTAGAAAAACATAAAATATTCTACCATTCGCCACACCGAAGAATCCTCAACAATATCTCGAATTTTCTGATTATCTGTTATAATATTCGCAGTTGATAGATTGCGCTACCGTAAAAGATTTGTATTTCTAGGAATTTATTAGGTTGAGATAATTGTACTGGTTTGCTTAATCTTCCACATATTAAAAGTGCTAATAACAAAACCTCTTGAAATTTCAAAAATCAAACCTCAAAACTATGGTATTTGTTTCTTGGAATCTATTCGGAATCATAAATAACATTCGTCGTATTCTCCGTTACATAATGTACGTAAATTAACCGCTCAATGTTGCCATATCGCATCGACATTATTACTAGAAATCGTGTAAAACATGTTAGCGTACAAGAGAAGCACCGAAGTGCACTATTCAGAATCTAAAAATAGCCCACTTTCCTAATCTGCAAAGATACTATAAAGCTATTCAGTCTATCGTAATATAGGCAGCTGTAGTAGTGAGTAAAACTGCATGAAAACAAAGCGTATGACACAAGGAAAACAAACAGTCCTTAGGCTTTGGAAAAGTTCAATGTGTGCGTTCTGGAAACAAGATGCATCTATAATCGTTTTGCCCTTGACGGATGCGAGGAATATTATGCTAACATTAAACATCAGTCGAAAGCAACGTCGTTGGTTCATGCAGGAAACATCCACATAAAACTCAGAATACCCAGGTTCAAATCGCTATAATCCACAAATAACCATCAGCGTTGTCATATATTCGTAATAACCATCAGCCAGCATGTATGCAATCATTTGACCAAACTATAAAAAGCTTTGCTACATGAAGCTTTTTGCTGCCAAATGAAAACGCCTTAATGTATGCTCTATTTTTCTATTCTATTCTATTTTTAGACCTGCACGCTAAATTTGTTGATACTATATAATAGGTAATACAAGCTATATTGGCCGTGGGAGAGCCTAACAAAATTTGTTATAATTCTGATAGAAGCCTATCACAGGTTGTCACATTTTTGATATACACTAGAAGAATTTCTGTTATGTTTTCTGTTATTTTACCAACTAACGAGACCAGAGTTATTACACAACTTGTTATCATAACAAAGTAACACAGTATGTAATAATTTTGTTATTTCTTTCTGATCGGGCTACCATTTCCATGAGTGTGTCAGTGTCATAGGGTTATTTTAAGAATCGCACTAGTATATGTAACCAAATAAAGAGAACATATCGAGTTATACTTGTGTGTGAACAAGAAGCGCTGGTTGTGTGTATTTAGAGATGGAAATAATTATAAAGCCACCATTTTAGTTTATTAGTTGAGCTTGTTCGCTTGTGCTTTACGTTGGCATTATTCAAAATAACGGTGAATCAAGTCAATTGAAGGTTATACAAATATTATACACAGCTTATGTATGCTTTTAATCGTGTTATTTTCTCAATCTTCAAGAACCATGCCGGAAGAAACGGTATCAACGGAGAAGGAGCGTGGCAAAATCGATATTTTGGCGAAGATTTTCTCTTCGCGAGATTGCTCGTAAAATAATCGGAGTAGAGATGTCGTGACAAATTACATTCAGTTGGGTGCTCAATACGATACAAAAAAGCGCCCAGGGCGTCCTTCATCCTTGACAGACAGAGACAAACGGCATATTAAACATCTCGCTGTCGAATAAAAGCTTTCGTATGCAAAAATTAAAGCAGAAATTAACATTCCGGTTACCGCACGGAAAAAAATGATTCCCAAAATCGTGAATAAAGTGCCATGAATTCCGGAACAATCATGTTTTTACGTCACGAAAACAGGACCATGAACAAAAATCATGTGTTTTATAGTTATGTTCCATTTCCATTCAATAACGCCTATATAACCCTTTTATTAGTGGAGATAGATAGATTTTCTGTACGTGAACTAGTTCACGACGCTATGAACATTATTTATAAAAACAAAGGTTAAATCGTGATTTTATTCATAGCTTTCGGAACAGTATTCAGAGTCCAACTATGCGACGTGAATTGATTCATGATCTTGAACATGAATCTGATTTTTGTGGTTGTGAAGTAGTTTACAAAATCAAAACATTTTTTGTGAACTATTTCACGAAACCCGGAATATTATTCATAAATCGTTTCAATGGGCCACACATAAAACCACAAAATCTATATATTGGTGGATTCGCGAACTGGTTCATGATTCGTAGTACATGATTCACGATTGATCTGGTGTTCTTCTGATATTTAGAAAACTTCCGTAATGATTTTCTAGTTTTACAAAAAAAATTTTAAAATAAGCGAACTACTAAAAATAAATTTGGCTCACCCCACTCTAAAGAAAAATCAAAGACACTATGCGAAGCTTCGTAAAATAAGGTAAAGTAAAATATCGGTTGTTTTGTTTTTTTGTACCCAAAAACCGAACAATATACACAAAAATATAAGAAATCAGTATTTTATAAGTTTTAGAGCAAAACTCATTTCAAATTTATAGGATTCGGTAGACTATTCTGGCCAAATAAGCAATCTACGAAAAAAGTTTCCAGTGATCAAAGTCACCCCGATGATCAATGTCACCCCGGTTTACGGTAACTACTGCATTAATCGGCTGGATATTTTCAAATCATTCATACTGCAGCAGGCCCGTGCACAGAAAATTCTCAAGGGAGGGGTTTAAATTTTTTTCGTTCCGTATTTAAGGAAGGTATAGAAACCCTCAAACGTTGAAATTTTTTTCCGAGTCCCGGAGTACTGAGTCTTGTGTAGAATTGGCTCAACGAATTGGGACAATCTAAGATTTTAAGAATATTTTTCAACAATAGATATAAATGCTGGTCGCAATGGTTCGTCTCCAACAAAAAAAAAAAAAAAATAAAAGATTTTATGGTCACCGCAATATATTTATTTCGAGGACTTGTTGACTTTTCACTGAGAAAAGTCAACAAGTTCACAAAATAATTTGGGACAATGTCTGTCATGGAGAAGAAATCTTGATCGGACAAAATCATCTGCTGGCTCATGATGGTATTGGAGTCTTACTGTGGTGGTTTGTATTAATCCTACCAATTAAACCGAAACCTCTTGTTCCTCACAATCCTCATCCTGCCGGACCCACCGTTATGTACCGCTTCAGGAGGGATTCTGCTCTTGCTCGTTTTATTTTGTGTTAATCGTTCATGTTTTGTTAATTGATGCCGTTTCTTGCTAGTTGTCGAACTGACCTTCTAAGGTCAGCTGCAAATATCGAGACGCGAACTATCTGGCGCTGAGAGTTTTCCGGCGGCGGAATTTCTCTCTATACCAATGCCCATTTACGTCAACCATTTGTTTCTAAGCCGCTCTGGCGAAGAAATCACTAACGGTAAAATTGTTCCAGGCAATGATATCCTGATTTTCTCTGAGTTTGTATTGATGGTAGTTCGCTGATCAACCTTTGCTATGTATCTGATCTACTTACAACTGTTGTTAATAATAAGACTATGTAGATGTAAAGTTACATGACCTATCACCACGTACCCCTCCTAATCTAGTTGCAGAATACATGTCGCGATACGGAGAAGTAGAATCCGTTACACCTGATACGTGGAGAAATTTCTTCCCGGGTACACCTAACGGTGTTCTTGTGGTGAGGATGCGGATCGAAAGACCTATCCCCTCCCACTTGACTATAAAACTTAAAACCCATGAAGCTACTATTAATCAAACTACGTTATGCACCCACGAGGGGCAAACTCCTACGTGCAAGTATTGTAATCAAGCAGCACACCACGGACAACCTTGCGCGGAAGATACAGAGGAGAATTCATCACTACCGATTCCCAACGAATCCACGGAAAACCAACCCAAAAAAGAGTTTTCAATACCAATACCTGAACCACAAACGGTTGCAAAATTTGTGGCAGCTGTTCAGTCCATATTGACAACTGCAAAAGCAGCATCCAGCGCCCCAAATACCACTGTAAGCAATATCGGCGAAGAAGATAAAAATAATGACGACGGATTTACACTGGTCACCCGTAAGGGTAATAAGCAGGAAAGAACATCTGAGCACCAAGACAACGATAGAAGAGAATTAAATGATCCCCATGACGCAGTAGGCGAGCCGCGAAAGAAGGTCTCCGCTCGCAATAAAAAGTTGCGCGCACGAGATCCAACGGGTAATCAATAATATTTGCTTTTATTTTTAATTTTCACATATTGTTAACATTCAAGGCTGGAAGAAGTCATTTCAAATGACATTTTTAAGCGAAAGTTCGGGAAAAAACCAATACGACAGCACCGATGCTAGTTTGACTTCGGCTGTTGTGCATGTAAACGGACAAGAGAAAAGCAAAAACGTTCGTGCTGCTGAGCGTGCCTGCTACATGTTCGTGAAATTTCGGTGATTCGGCTTGCTGCCGTAGTTGGGTTTCGCTCGCTAGAAGTTGCGAATGTATGTGAATGGCCCGTGTGTTTAACTTTCATCATCCGTTGCGTTGGAACTGTTGCAAATAAATTTCATAGCAGCGGCTCAAAACGAATGTAGTGAACGACATTCATGGCTCATATTTGCAAGATTGGAATGTGCGGCAGTTCGTTTTTCGCTTGCTATAGGAAAGGACTGCAAGCAAAATGTTAGCGGTCACATAGTATCGTTGAAGGGAAAGTTGTTGGTATTGAAAATCTATAGTTTTGTACATTAACAATGCGCAGGGGGGTCCGCCGATGCGTCAAAATGGAAATGTTTTCAAGTTTTCAGTAATGATTTTTATATTGAAGGGAAAATTGTTGGCCGTTGAAAATCAATAGCTTTGACATTTAAAATGCGCAGGGGGGTCCGCCGATGCGTGAAAATGGAAATGTTTTAAACTTTTTAGTAATGAGTTTTATATTGAAGGGGAATTCGTTGGCCGTTGAAAGTCAATAGTTTTGTACATTTACAATGCGCAGGGGGGTCCGCCGATGCGTCAAAATGGAAATGTTTTCAAGTTTTCAGTAATGATTTTTATATTGAAGTGAAAATTGTTGACCGTTGAAAATCAATAGTTTTGACATTTACAATGCGCAGGGGGGGGGGGGGTCCGCCGATGCATCAAAATGGAAATGTTTTCAACTTTTTAGTAATAAGTTTTATATTGAAGGGGAAATTGATGGCCATTGAAAATGAATAGAAGTTGTTGGCCGTTAAAAATCAATAGTTTTGGACATTTACAATGCACACGGGCAACCGCCAATGTGACATAATGGAAACATTTTTATGCGGTAGTAGCATAGTTAAGCTACAGAATGATGGTATTGCAAGACAAAATTTTCATTATTTTTCTCCTTTCATCAGGAAAATAAATCGTTTCATTAATAATTTTGTGCCAAAACATAAGAAACAAATAAACGAACAAATATTCTTTTTTCATAATCCACCATTACATTTTGGCTTATTTCCATAGTGGAAATCTCAAAAGGAAATGTTTTCGATCATTTTTACTGCTACCTTGCAGTATTTTAGTCGCATAATATCATAGTAGCGAAATCTCGGTTTGCTTACATTAGCGATTTAGGCCAGTATTGCCACAATTAAATCTGTACCGGGAGTTGAAAAATCTTTTCTATCTGCACTCTTTTATCGAAAGAAGGACCGGATTATGTACCCAAACAATAACGAGGTTGTTAAAAAAATCATTTTTCTTCTACATATTTTCCATTCGGGGACTCGGTTGTTTTATTTGAGCTGGAATTCCGCAAGAACGCAGTAAACTAAAAGGCGGCGCCGTAACTTGCCGTTCGCTGTAAAAGTAGTGTGGGAAACCAGTTAGAATTCTGGATGAGTTTGACTGGGTGATGTCAATATCAGCTCCAGCTCAAATTTTCACTGCCACTTTGTTTGCCAACCAATGGTGGCCAACAGAGTAGCGGCGAGAAGCTGAGAAGGGGTTGGAAATATCAATAAGATTCTAGAAACCGGCTTGCAGGAATCCAAATGGAGTACGTCAGAGTAAAAGGTGCACTCCGAGAAGATTCGCTCAGCTTTTATTAGACATCATCCCTTTGATTTGCTGGAAGCATGTTTCTCGCATATTGCATTATAATGTCAGCTTCAGTTCAAGTTCAATCAGTACCAGCTCCACTTCAGATTCTTGCCATCACCGTTGCCTAACTCAACTGTTTACTGGGATGCATCGCAGGGTTAAATTATTTTACCTTGCTAAATCAGCTGTACCAATCTGTACTTTTTTACAAAAATCTGTAATCTGTACCCTAATAAAAAAAATTATACACAGCTTTAACCCATATAGTCCAACGATTCCACATATTGTATGAATGATACCCTGAACAGGTCGTTAGGCTCTTGGATCATTAGATGTTTATTCGGGTACCGTACAGAATCTGTGCCAAAAATGCTTCAGAAATCTGTACCTTTCTACATAAATCTGGACTTGCGGCATCACTGATTTAGGCCCTCATGAAAGATCTATGTCGAAGTGAGAATTGCGTATCAAAAGAAAAGTGCGAAAAGTGACCAATTTGACAAACACAAAGTCGTTCCAAGGTAATCATCATAAGGTGTAGGCATGTGTATAATAAGATTATTGGTGGCAAACTCTGAAAAACACAGAAAACTTGAAAATGCTAAATTGTTATATTCAAATCAATTTGTTCCAATTAATGATTTGTTTTTTAGAATGATGTAGTATTTACGCCATCCCAATCCTGTCGGATGTAAAATCAAAACACTCGCGTTACATATGTAAAAATCTTATCCGTTATCATATTGGGGTTTATGCCACTTGCTGTTTGACGAGACTATAATTTAATATTGTAAACGGTCTATGCAAGAGAATGATCATTGGAGGGTAGTCCTTCGTGAACACACAGTTCGCTAAAATTTAAAACTGGATATATGTAAATTTGTAATATCTCGATGTCAGAGCGTTCACACGATTCAATAACACGTGACATGACAATAGGGGGGCGTTTTGTTCCAATTTTACGTCAGAATGGTCCAGCTCCTGATTGGTTGATTCTGACTTTTTTACCGTACGCAATGTTACCACAGACTAACAGACATAACACTATGAGGGAATTCCCTCAAAAAACATCGATCCGACAATTTTCCCAGAACACTAGCTCCACCTTTTATTCATAGTCCCAAACACTCATTTACTGGTGGGTTACCCCTCAGGTTTGCGAACAATTTTTCACTAGTGGTCTATCCCCCATATGCTAGTTCATATGTCAGTGGCGCCATAATTTCAAATGTGGCTACAGTCCCAACTACAAATATATTTAAAATGACCGGTAAAGCGGGCGAAGCATTGTTTTCGAGTGTTATGTCTGTTAGTCTGTGATGTTACTGCAGAGATAGCGAAATGATGTTTGGCAGTGTTGCAATATTTATAGGAAAAGATTGTCATTACTTTTGACAAATAAAATTATTATCGTTAAAGAAGAAAAAATGACTAAATTGAAAAGAAATTGTACGGCAAAGTGAAACAAGTATTTATCATGCATTTACCGTATACGTGGTTGATTATCTTTAACAAAAATAAGACAGAAACCACAATATAATCTAAAATTTTTCAGAAAATGACTTCATCAAACCTTACTAAACACCCATGATATAGAAAAACGGTGCCATTCATCAATATAGTGGATTCAAGATACAAAATATTGCTGGCATAAAATAAATCTCGACAAACATATGATTACGGCTTAAAAGCCAACTGTCAAAATTCTCTTTGAAAGGAAATTACGGACAAACCGTTACTCGCTAAACACAGTTCATAGCAGTTAATGAAAGAGAAAACTTTTCTCTTTTGTTTACTACCAACATCTGTGAGTGGCGAATAACGGTTTGTCCGAAATTTATTTTCAAAGAGAATTTTGACAGTTGGCTTTTAAGCCGTAATCACATGTTTGTCGAGAAATTAACAAGCCTTCATTTTCATTAATAAAAATAGCAACACTGTTCGGAAGATGGCAGGAAGAAAATGCGCGAAAAGAAGAATATCGAAGGAAAAATAAGAAGCCGATTGTCACGTCTTGTCTTAGTGTTGACCTAACATCGAACAATTTGGCTATCAAGAAACACACCCAGACCAGGGATGCCACATTGACATCTGTGTTTCGGCCAAAAAAATCTTTTTACCATCTGTGATGACAAAATGCCAAAAATCTGTCATCTGTGAAAAAGAATCTGTGATCAAAAATTGTGAAAAAAATCTGTGACATTACAGAAAAATCTGTGAATATACCTTTTGAATGCGAATCTGTGAATATGGTAACCTGACCCAGACGCGACAATGTTCACACCTTTCTAACATTTACATCTTGATTCCATATTAAAATTTTACAGAGCTGTCAGATAGTTTTGTTGGAAATGTGCATCCTAATAAAAAAAATCTGTACAGTCTTCCCTAATAAACATCTAATGATCCAAGAGCCTAACGACCTGTTCAGGGTATCATCCAAACAATATGTGGAATTGTTGGACTGGGTTAAAATTTGTGTATAATTTTTTTTTATTAGGGTTTATTTTCTGGTTCGTCACTCTTTGACTGGACTGTGTTTTAGTTAGACCTCCACTAGTTAGACTGTTGTTCAACTAAAAAGCAGTTTTGTGGTTATTTACAAACACCCTAAAAACTGGTAGTGTTCGATTGGGAATAATTTAATGAAGATATTGTCAAGGTAAAAAAAAATCGATTGCAGGGAGGGTTCGTCAAAACGCTTTTTGATTGGTTTTTCTTTACAAAATAATATTTTCAAGAACCATTTAACAGAACTATTATTATAGAAAAATAAAAAAATCCGTATGTATGGCAACCCTGATCTCATCAAGTTTTGAGATGTTGAGAGCAACCGAAATAATTAGGCAATCCATTAGACGTTTGTTTGACAATTCAGCGGTGGGTTCTGTCAACAAGTCTACTCCTGCGAACAGAAAAACTCGTCCGACAAACGCCTTTCGTTAGTCCGGTTCGTTTGATTCAGCGATGCCACATATTTTTGTGAAATGTCTGTAGAAGAATAATTAAAATGTCTGTAAAAGTCTGTAGATGGTTGTAGAAGAATAATTAAAATGTCTGTAAAAGTCTGTAGATGGTTGTGTAAATCCTATTTGCACTTGGTCATTACTTTAAAAGTAGTTTGAAATTAGTAAAGTACTGTGAAGGAATCACTCGTATTCGGATCAAATTTTTCTAGTGCAATTTTGTTAAATACTGTTACTTTTTTAAAAGTCTGTAGACTTCTGATTACGTCTGTAGGAGACCATCAAAAGTCTGTTAAATACAGACATGTCTGTAAATCTGGCATCGCTGATTGTGGATCGAATATACGGACCCCTCGGAGTAACGTCAGAAAAAGTAAACAAGAAATAAGTAGCTGATCAGAAACTTTTCATGGATTGCCTAATTACGGATTTGATTTTTTTTTGAGTGGTAAGAAATCGTTAATGCAGCTTTGCATAAAAATATTTTTTTAAATCTGTAGAACAATACGCAGTGGAACATACGATCAATGGTGGAAGCGTCGGGAAAGGACATTGAGTTTGAACCTTTAGATCGAATTATTTTCATGTTACTGATACAGCATATACAAGATCGTAGGAGTTCATTTGAAAGTATGTATATATTCTTTTCTGGAAAATAAACTATGTGTTCTGTTGATGTCTGTCGCTTTTCCTCTATCTTCTTAAAGTATTTACCATTTGCAATATACAAAAATCTTCCTTACAGGACGTGTACAACGTTACGGAACCTCAAATTATATGGAGACATTCCCACAACACAATGCCGCAACGTTAACGACACGAAAAGTTTGGGGGGTATCGAGAAATACATTTTAGTTATTCGGATGCAACGGAAGGCAATATATTGATACAAAACGTACTTAACCTATAGTATCATCATTGGATATGAAGTTGGAAATTATAATACAGTAGCACCACAAGTGAACGAGAAAGTAAATAGCACATGCGACGTTTTGAAAATTGATGGCACAATACAGTATTAAGCATTAAAGGTCAGAACCCAGTTAAACTCATTCCGGAACCGGTTCGGATTTCTGAATGGAGTCATGGATTCCAAATCAAATGCAACAACCGATTCCGATTCGATCGGTTTCCATACTGACTCCATTCAGGATTCCGAATGGTTTGACCGGGAAGATGTGATTCACAGTCTGTTTTGGTAAGGTTGATACCCTAACTATAAATTGAATTAAAATTTAGAATTTATTGGATATGCCAACAGGTGTTCGAAATCTTACATCACTGCTTGTGAGAATTTAAATGTTCGCTTTTGTTTCTCAAGCGTCAACGAGATTGGATTCAGTTCAGATACGGTAGCTGAAATGTATCAAATAAGGAGCCACTCTACATTAATTTACACTACGACGAAACTAAACATGCTAATTTAGCATCACAATGTATGTAATATGCATTTTCGACGATTAAATTTTTTATCGTCGAAGTTCGTTTTGACGTGAGGATTAAAGTTTAACTGAAATAGGTTCTATGATCAATATTATTTTTCCATATTTCATTCAATTAAAATTGTTTAGATTAAATGTTAATAGTGTGTACGAAAATATATTTAGACTTAGAATAGATAATTATAAATGAACTTATTAAATTATATTTACATAAAAAATGTGACTTCTCTTGTTGAGTTAATCTTGGATTGCGTTGAAGAACCGCGGGAAACATCGGTGCCAAGACAGTAAATTATCTGGGGCCGTGGGCAACCTCCCCAACTCCAGACCATGGAGTGGCGGAGGGCCCGCGTGTTGTTGAGTAGTGTTGGATGTCCCTAAACAAATATTCCACAGCGATGCAAACTAATGAAATCATAAATCGAATGAATCAAAGTGATTCCGATTGTGGTGGATTAAGGTTTGCAACAGCGTCGTCAAAAAGCTCCTTATTTAATTTTAACAATAAAATATTCTCGAGAGTTTCATCCGATAATGATGTGCGATTGTCTGATAGCACAAGCGGTAGTGCACTGAAAGCACGTTCCACCGAAACCTGGTTAGAAGGGACCGCTAAAAGAACCATCGCAACACAGTAAAGTTCTGGTTGAATCAACTTCCGTCCAATCCAATGTTTCAGAATATCATAATGGTGATTTTGATGTTGTTCAAAATCAAGGGCACATATCTGTTGCAGTAAAGACGACGTTAATTTAGCATTTGGTACCGAGCCACCGCACATTTCCGTTATGAACATGTCTAAGTCATCTTGTGGCTGATCTAATGTGGGTTGATTTTGTTCTTGAATACTCTGATTAAGACTACTAATACGTTTCCATGTGGCTATGATATATTCCTGAAACAAAATATGCTGAAATAACGAATGTTATGGAATAGCGATTTATGCTTACTCGTATATCTTCCTTTTCCTCGGTTGTAAATAAAGCTGATTGATCGTAATTAAAACGTGGATCAATTAACAAAGCTGCGTTAAACGTTTTGTTTTGTTTTAAGGCTTGTAATCTATTAGTTAATGATGCAACCAACGGAGGTGAAATATTGTTATCTATCACTTTTTTTACTTCTAGTATTGCATTCAACCAGCATACATAAAAATCTGGCAACGAAATATGTTTTGCTTGCATTTGTTTTGTGCAAATGTAAACGGGTTTAAAGGCATCAACATATTTGCGTATGAATGTCCAGCTGCACGTAAGGTCTATCGAAAAAATGTGATATTGAGTAAAGAATTGTGTGAAATGGTCTTTCAGTGAAATTGTACCTAGCTCCTTATGCTGGTTTCCCAGCTCCTTGTAAAAATATTCGTTCTGGTGGAAATGTTCCAGCATCACATACGCCCCACTCCATCGTGTTCTAGAGTACAGAGGCGGCAGCGAAGCGTTATTTAAATCAAATGTTGCTTTGTATACAACTTTTCTGCAGTGTTTAGCTACAGTCGTAATATTTCGAATTTCGTCTTCATATTGTTTCGTTACATCAGTAACTGCTAACTGCATAGTGTGTACAGCACAGCGAACCAATGTAACGGTGGTATTGAATTCGTCGAGGATATGTTCCAAAAAGTCGTTTCCCGGAGAATCTTCTTCGTCATCCTCGCATAACTTCTGCTGATGAAAACAATGTTGAATCTCTTTTACTGCAGCCGTCATGTTAGCACCATTGTCACATGTAACCGAAAACAAGTTATCTAGAGTTAGATCGTAGCTCTCGATTATTTCAATAATCTTTGATTTTAAAAACTTCGCTGTCTGCCGCTCTTTGACTTCGACCATACCTGAGTGTAAATGGGAATGTTAATAAGTGAGATTGCATAATTTGCACGAATTTACCAAGCGTGCGAATCACTATCTCGTCATTCGACATGAATTGGACGTTGACACCCAAAATGTGCCTGCCGTGACGAGATGCCGAATCGATTTTCAAGCTGATCAGTTTCGATTTCATTTCGTTTCTTAATTCCGTTCTAATATTCTCCGCAGCATTGGCCAGGTTCTCCGTCAAATTGTGTCTGTTTATAGTGAGTCCAACAGCGTCACACACTGGGTCCAAAATCATACGGAATCCGTCCCATTCCACAGCGGACAATGGCAGTTGATGAACTGTTACCAGCTTAATAAGACCTTCAACTACCGCTTGTCGATTCAACGCTATTGGAATTTTTTTTATCGTGCGAATTTTCTTTTTTAATACCGGAACAGCTTTCGAGAATCCGCGCTGGATAGCCGCTTCCGCGTGTTCACCGCGAAAGTGCCTAACAAAATTCCCTGAATCATATCTTGATTCAACTTGGGAGTATTTACACGGTTTTTTTTCAATATTGCACAAAACTTTCCCGTTCTCTCTTCTAACGCATTCTTGTACTATATCACGAAACTTACGCTTTTTAGATAAATTTTCGTCCGCCATTTTTTTATTTTGCCGTGCGAATCTATAAACAATGCTCGCGGGTTGCAGTGTGAAATTGGTATGAGCAACCCACCTAATTCTAATTAAAAACTGCATAGCATAGCATTCAGCGTTGCCAACTGAAAAGCATTCAGCGTTGCCAATTATTATTACAAGAGTCCAAAGCAAACAGAAACAAAAATAATGCATTAATTATTGACCACAGCGTTGGAATAGGTAGAACAAAATTCATACTGAATATTTTTTGTGGCGTGTGGCCTGTCGCCTCGTGTGTGAACAACTAAAATAATAATTGTGAACGACACTTCGTTCGTTCGCTGTAAGAGTTATATAGATAGTGAACAGCATGGCTTTTTTCCAAAATGTTCAGTATCTACTAATCTTATGCAGTTTACCTCGAACTGCCTACGGACTATGGATTCAGGATGGCAAATCGATGCGACGTACATGGATCTGAAGGCGGCATTTGATCGAGTGGATCATGGGATTCTCCTTAAAAAACTGGAACTGCTCGGTATATCAGGGGTCATACTTGACGAACCGTTCTGTGCAAGTTGAAATTGGATCGACAACATCAGAATATTTCTCAAAACGATCCGGAGTTCCACAAGGTGGTAACTTCGGTGCGTTGCTGTTCTCGCTCTTTATAAACGACTATCCACGCTGCTTCCACCGGGCTGTCGTTTCTTTTATGCGGATGACACGAAAATTTTTAAAATCATCAAATGCCTTTCAGACTGCTTGGAGCTACAGAATATGGTGCATATGTTCGAGGTATGGTACAAAAAGAACTTTAAGTGTTTAAGTATCGCAAACTGCAGCATTATTTCTTTCCATCGGAAAAGTTCGCCAATCGTGTACGATTATGAAGTTGGCGGAAGCCTTCTTACACGAGTAGAGCACATTAAATATCTTGGCGTCACTCTGGACCGTAGACTTTTAGACTTCACTACGACGATATCCTGTCAAAAGCAAACCGACAATTGGGGTTTATCTTTAAAATTGCAGCAGAATTTCGAGACCCTCTATGCTTACGATCATTGTACTGTTCACTTGTACGCTCATTGCTGGAATATAACGCTGTTGTATGGTGTCCTATACAAAACTATAGATTTTCAATGACCAACAACTTTCCCTTCAACGATACTATGTGACCGCTAACATTTTGCTTGCAGTCCTTTCCTATAGCAAGCGAAAAACGAACTGCCGCACATTCCAATCTTGCAAATATGAGCCATGAATGTCGTTCACTACATTCGTTTTGAGCCGCTGCTATGAAATTTATTTGCAACAGTTCCAACGCAACGGATGATGAAAGTTAAACACACGGGCCATTCACATACATTCGCAACTTCTAGCGAGCGAAACCCAACTACGGCAGCAAGCCGAATAACCGAAATTTCACGAACATGTAGCAGGCACGCTCAGCAGCACGAACGTTTTTGCTTTTCTCTTGTCCGTTTACATGCACAGCAGCCGAAGTCAAACTAGCATCGGTGCTGTCGTATTGGTTTTTTCCCGAACTTTCGCATTAAAATGAAATTCGAAATGACTTCTTCCAGCCTTGGTGGTGGGAAACAAAACTGCTGTGTGGCGGCATTCACGCACACCAAAGAGATTACATTCATTGAACGACATTCATACGTATACCAACCATGAAATTCGTCTATGACTTTCCTGCTCGGGCAGCAGCGTGAAAGTTTGTAAGCTTATGACGTTCATAAAAAAAAGTCACGTTTCCAGCCCTGTTAACATTTAAAAGATCCACGGCTCCGTTTAGCTACCGCTATGAGCCGTGTCAAATAAACGAAATATAAAAAAAAAAAACTGTTGTTAATAACGAAGCTTGTCGAGACGCGAACCGATCCAGAGATGCCGAATAATACAACTTACATATCTTTAAAACCATCTTCGTAGCGTTTCTTGTCCTTCTTGGCGACACTCAATACTAACTATCTACTAGCTGGCGCTGAGAGTTTTTCGGCGGCTGAATTTCTCTCTATACCGATGCCCGTTTTCGTGGACCATTTGTTTCTAAGCCGCTCTGGCTAAGAGATCATTTACGGTAAAATTGTTTCAGGCAATGATATCCTGATTTTCTCTGAGTTTGTGTTGATGGTAGTTCGCTGATCAACCTTTGCTATGTATCTGATCTACTTACAACTGTTGTTAATAACGAAGCTTGTCGAGATGTGAACCGGTTCAGCAATGCCGACCAACTTGACTTACATCCTTTTACAGCCACCATCGCAGGCCTTCTTCAAATACTTGTTTCTAGAATGACCGAACTCAAATTATATTGTGTATCAAAGCGGCTCGCCGAAAACAAATTTATTTCTGGATCAGGACGTTAAGAAACTTGTAAAAGTGCTTTAAAACTCTCATGGGAGAGGTTTGAACTCCCAAAACCCTCCCCTTGCGCACGGACCTGTACTGCAGTGAATGCACTAAGTTTATGCATCTTCTTCGTCTATACCAGGGGTGACTAGGAATAGAGTCAGGGTTGGGCCGATTGGGCTCATTTTTCCTTGTCACACTAATGTGACCAATTGTGAAAATATGATCTGTGAACAGCTGTTTAATGTAATCAGCACAAGGAATAATATTTGTTTTCTGATGTTCAGCGGAAATTTCTTCCAACATCTGAAAAAACCCGTTGCTTTTGCTGATATCTCAGCGAACGAAGTTCAATATGACTTTGGCATGCGTGTTACAGTCACAGAAAATATGCTCGAGCTATATCGGGTATTTAAGCCAGCAGTTTCCGAAAGAAACCGTAAATTCATGTTATATCTTGTTAGAAGCAGCTAATCCGATTTACCAACATCCAATAATATATATTTTTCAATCCCTTGATCTGTAAAAAAATAAAACATCACTGTTCCCTCGTTACGATTCTTTCATGTTCTCTTCTGAATAATTTATGAACTGCCCACGGTAAATCGAACTGCTACAGCTCTATTTACTCCAATCGATTAATCATCTCGTCAAGGTTTCCCCTTTCCACCGTTCTGCAGTCTCGGTACTATAGTCCATAATCTGTGTTCATTCTTCTTCTGTCTCGTGTTTTACTTTCAGAACTCTTCCAATCGACGGCACATATCGACGATAATGTCAAAGAAACCGACGGGCTACAAGTCAACCGCATCGCCCTTCCTGTCGCGGATTACTTTCTGGTGGATTACCCCGCTATTGTGGCGGGGCTTCGCCGAACCGTTGGAGCTGGAAAATCTGGGAGAACTCCCTGAAAGGGACACCAGCCGGTATCACTACGATCAGTTTCTGTTCATTTATCAGAGCTTTAAGGTGAGTGTTTGCTGCTCGGTTGTGGCGTGGGTAAAATGCTTTGGGTGGCGGGGAATCTCCTTAAATTAATTGATTGTGGGTTGGAATAGCACTGTATCTTTAGACCGAGAACGTTATATAAAAAGGCGTGACTTACTGCGTAAGCAACCTTTATTAAGCGATAAACAAGTTTGCAATAGCATCGCAAGTATAGACGATCAATTGTGCCGACAATATTCCCTTGCGAGCAAACTTCTTATTTGAAGTTATGGATTATGTGGGGCTGCAAGTTGACGGCTGCTAATAAATCAAGGCCTCCTAGAGAAAGTCTGCGTGATGTGTGTGCGTTTTGGGAATCTCAATGGCTTCACAGTGGGAATCCCTCAGGTGCAAGCTGTATAGAGTAAGTAGATGGATCTATTTCCTTCGCGGAGCCTACCACAACCGTTTTTGCTGGCTCAGCCAGTTTCGGCGGGTTGGGCGTAGATTGCGAAATAATGACAAGATTAATTAAATCTCACAGAAGCTCTGCTGGCACCGGAGGGAGTTTCCTGAGTAGCAAACCTTTTCTTGTAGCCGAAAAAAATGTCAGCACTATCACTGTATGCCGGACCGGCTTCATCAGAACTACTGCACATAGTATTATGAAAAAGCGACTAACGTTCGTGTCCCACAATTTTAATTACACTGTCGTGTAATAATTTCAGCGTCTTTTTGGGATTTCTTGGCTTGATTTTCTATTGTTTTATTTTTAACCAGCCTTGGTTTCTTTGGATTCAAGCGAAAACTGAAAGGGAAGAAGGTTAGCGAGTGGATGCTGTGTCCGTATTCTATATCCACGCGGAGAAGAAAGTAGAAACAATGGTGGATATAATAAAGGGGCTTCTGCATTTTGGACGACAGGAAGTCGTTTGCGAGATGAAAACTATTTTTTTTGTTTAAACCATAAAAGAAATTTCATTCCAGACGTTGCGAAACTTGATTACGACTACCTCTCCGGTGGTAGAAGCCTTTGGTAATATACTAAACTATATTTGTAGATTGTTTACTCTCTTTTCCGTTAATATTAAGGTTGGTCGCCATTACGTTTGGTTCTAAATTAGTTTCAGAGTATGCTAGCCAAAACAACTACACAAAAATAATTTGTTTCAGGTATTTGAATGTACGCAAAATATTGCAGAAAGTCACCAAAACGACTTAATAAAGGGTATACCCTCCAATATTAGTCTCACCTAGAGTTACCAATCAGCTTTGTTTTAAAATATATAACTCTTAATGTCAACGATTATTGGAAGCGTCCTTTATTTTCCTTAATGTTTTGCCTAAATCTGCTATAGAAAGGTTATGCAATCACTCTGAAAACTGACCTTTCAGGAAATGTCCGGAGGGCTAAGGCTTATACTATTTGACTCAGTTCGTCAAGTTCGGCAAATGTCTGTGTGTGTATTTGTGTGTATGTAACCAACAATTAGACATCAGTTGCTCGGATATGACCAAACCGATTTTATCGACATTAGTTTCAAATGAAAGATGCAACGTTGCCATAGGCTGCTAATGAATTACATGAATTACATTTAATTACGACCTCCGGTTCCGGAATTACGGATTGAACAGTGTGGTCACGTAATAAATTCCCATATAAATCGGTATCAGCATGTTATCTAAAAGATGCAAGTTTCAAAAAATGTGTTCTAAATTGTTTTGATTTATAGTTTCTGTTCACTTCTGTCCATTCAAACTCCAATTAGCCACTTGGACACCTTCGGCGGAACCGGAAGCTTCGGGAAAGTGGCTTGGTTCCTGAATTGAACTCACATCTGTTTCACAGAAATGTCTTACTCGGTTTTCTCAAATTTAGTCTCAAATGAAAGCTACAGCATCCCTATTGACTGCTATTAAACTCTATTGAAATCGGAGCTTTCGTTCCGGTGTTACGAGTTGAAGTATGTGGTTATAAGCAAAATTCCCATATAAACCGGTATAATCATTATATCTAAGTGCAAAACTAATTGAAGTGAGTTGTTGGTCCTGATCACTAATTGCAAATCAAAGTCTGTTTGACCACATCGAAAACCGTTGAGGATTCCGGCACATCTGAACAAATTACCATGTTCCGAAATTAGAGTTCCACCTGTTTCTCATATACTGCTGTCTCGATTCTCACAATCTTAGTCTTAAGTGAGAGGTGTAGTATTCACATTTACTACTACCAAATTTCTTTCCAATAAAGTATTGGTTTCGGAGCTGGGAGTAAAATGAATTTCTCATATAAACCTTTTTACCTTTAGGTTTATATGAGTCTTATACCATTCGACTCACTTTGTCGAGTTTGACAAATGTGTGTGCGTGTGCGTGTGTGTATGTAAGTGACCAACAAACGCACATCGATTACTCGGAGATGACCGAAGCAATTTTCTCAGACTTAAATGAAAGGCATAGGTTGCCATTGAATTTCATCCAGATCCGACATCCGGTTCCGGAGTTACTGGCCCCTTCTTTTTGTCAAAACAACAGTTAGGGGGGTTTGAAATTTTGCCAAGATCAAAAAATTAACCTTTCAATCATTCTAGTTAGAGCCAAACGACCTTCGACGCACTTGTAGAACGACAAATTTTGGTCTAGTTTGCTGGAGACATGTTAGCTCTATCTATTATTACAGCAAATTTAAAATCGAAGGTTAGGGTGTTTCTTATAAAAACTGTTTGATTCTAATAACTTTTGCGGTATTCATTTAAAACTGTAGTAGTCTTCAGACAATTTTAAGATTGTTTGAAGGTGAATAATTTGTTTCGTGGCACCACATATCTAACTATTTTCGCTGAAGAGTTATGAGCACTTTTTCGCCAAAAATTGGGTTCTTTGGTATAACAATATTACTCACTGGGGCAAACAAAAGAAAATTCTTGTGTTACTATGTTTTAATTGCCGCAAGGTTCTACTGTATCGGCGTCGGTGGTAAAACATGATGATGAGTTATGTCTACCATGCGGTAGACTTGGGTGCAACGCCCAACGCCTACTTAGCAGAAGGCAAAGGACTCTTCACATTTTCTTTCGATCATGACCATATGAACCTGCATAGTTCTAGTTTTCCGTTCTAAGTTTATAACTGATTTACTCTAGGATACCTATCCGTTTTTCAATTTCATTGCATTTGTTTCTCTTAGTCTTAAATTTGCCGAAAATAGCCAGCAAAATCGATACAAAAGATAATTCTTTTTCAGCTATAAATAAGGTCATGATTAGAGTTATAGTTGTGCAAAATTGGTGAAAACGATTTTTTTTTAATTTCATAGAATTGATTTAAAAAATTCAATTTATGATATATTAAGTATTTCTATCTTTTGAATAAAAGCAGCTAGAGTTTTAATGTGTTAGAAGAAAATGTTCATCTTCAAAAACTCTAATAATCATCTGAACGATAGGTTGGAAAAAATGGAAACTAAAAAATTTGGTTTTTCATGAATCGACCCTTTGTAATATGTTTAAATTACTTTCACGGTGCACAATATAAAAAATATATTTTATGATAAAATATTGCACTTTACAAGACTTTTCTATTATTTGAAATAGTAGGTAGGATGGTTCTATATTTTGTAAAAACAGAAAATTAGCTTTTTAATGGTTCGAGATAGAGTTTCGCTTCAGAAAATTGAAGAGAATAAGACTTTAAAAAACTTTGTCGGAGACACTGGAACTCTATGTCGTGTGCTTTTCATTTTACTAGGAATTTACCAAAAAAGTTAGGGTGTTTCTTAAGAAATGGTTTTCTTTATATAACTTTTGCAGTTTTAATTTTTATTAAGATCACTTAAGAAATACTTTTAGATATTTTGAAGAAGAAGAATTTGTCTCAACATTCCGAACCTTTAGCTTCTCTCGTTAGAAAGTTATATACACCTTTTACCAACTATTTTTTGAGTAAATATTGCAAGATATAAAAAAATGTCGTGTATCCCATTTTCGGTGATCTCTACTACAAAGCATGTTATTTCATGTGACTGAACGGGATTTAATGTTAAGTACCCTAATCAAAGTAGTGCTATTTGAACAAGTTATATTTTAAATATAAAAGTTCTCATAACTTTGAAACGAAAAATGTTTTGTAGTTGGTGTTTTAAAGCAAATTGTGCACCCTGAAATATTCTTCAAGTCAAAAGGGGAGAAATAACACCGTTTTTTTAAAGGAACACCCTAATGCTTACATTTGGATTTCTCGTGCAATGAAAAGTATAAAAGCTAGAGCTTGCGAGTCTTCAGCCCATTTGTCTAAAATGTGTTGCTCTACAACTTTATCCAAAAGTTCAATTTTAAATGCTTGTTAAATTAGAACCACTCTAACTTTTGTTTAAACCTTGCAAAGTACAACAACTTCGCCAAACATATTGCAAGCTTAAGTCATTTGATTTTAGCAAAAAGTTAAAATTCTTGCTGAATTCAGATTCTGGACCACTGTGCATTGAACTAATGCTGATTAAGCTAATTAAGTATATATTTTTTGCATGTCTCAAGCGTTTCAGCGTCGACGCGAAGCTCATCAAGTTTGTAGATGGCTAGCCATTGTCTATTGGTGTACTAATACTGTAATAGACATTTCTACAATTATCATTCGGAACGAAAGCTCCGATTTCAATAGAGTTTAATAGCAGTCAATAGGGATGCTGTAGCTTTCATTTGAGACTAAATTTGAGAAAACCGAGTAAGACATTTCTGTGAAACAGATGTGAGTTCAATTCAGGAACCAAGCCACTTTCCCGAAGCTTCCGGTTCCGCCGAAGGTGTCCAAGTGGCTAATTGGAGTTTGAATGGACAGAAGTGAACAGACATTTCCAGCCATGAAATCATAGTTTGGAGAAATGAGAAAGGCGCAATTGCATCACTAGGTGGATTAAAACAGGTTTTCAAAAGATATTCTTACTCAGAGTTTCTTTCCAACCCATTTTTGATTGAATTGTTATATTTTCAGATTCCTCAAAAAATATATTCCAATTTAAGGAGGGGTGCCCTCAGTGAAAAAAATATCGTTACCAAAAGATTTTTTTTGACAATACAGAAAGTGCTAACGTATTCAGTCAATGCAATAAAGCAACATTTTCATGAATTTAAAAAAATATTCTCAAAAATTAGAAAATTTTCTAGTGAACAGACGTAAGTTTTGCTTACTGAGAACCCTTCCTCAAAATTGTATTCCGAGCGGTTCATGCTTGATGATTACCTCGAATTATTCACCAACAATATACAGTTTAAATCGTGATGATGATTAGCACGGTTCTTTTGAATCATGAGAAGTGAAACGCTGCCAGGCTCTAATCTTCGGTTGGAATGCAGAATGATGGAATGTGCATTACTGTGTACATAGTTACAGAGGACACACAGTGGTCACCTACCTAGATTCTTACTGTGAGCTATGATTTATGTGTTCTGTCTAACCATTAGAAGAGTATGAAAGAGAAAACCTTGCCCTATATGGGATTTCACGAATATAGCGTTGTGCATTAATCCACCAGGCTGGTGATGATCTAGATAAGCTTCTGAAAAGGTATGGTCGAAAATGCGGAGTTTTAGCCATGCCGGGTATGAGAAGTTTTTTTTCCTTCCGCTTTCCTAACGGATTGCATGAATGTAGTGTAGGAATAGCAAAGTTGGCTGTGTTCAAGCTTTGTCGACGATAATAGGTGAATCAAGTTAATTAATCGTTGGATACTTTAGTTGGACTGAGAAGAGCGTGGAATGAAAATGTGTAAGAACGTTTGTTAAACAGATAGTTCTGTGCAACGAAGGTATGCAGTAGAACATTAAAAAACACACTATTTTTTTAAATCTCCACAGTGCACCCCACTAATTTTGTGACAAACGTCAAAGATGCCAAATTTGACATCATTTGGACAGTTTTTGACCTCAGCCTATTTCGGGTGAAGTTTTTACTATTGCCACTATGTACAGTGTATTTGTATTTGTGATATATAAACCAACACGCAATTCAAAGCCCCAATGACGTTTTAATGATAAACTTATTGCTAAAAGTCAAATAGCTACTAATTTTCGCAAAAATAATTACAATAAAGTGAAAAAACTATAATACGATACGATACGCTGAGTTGAGCGATATAAATTAAATTCGAAGATCCTTTGTAGGCCATTTATGGCTCCGTGCATACTATAATTAGTAGAGGTCTCAACAAACATATGATTACGGCCTAAAAGCCAACTGTCAAAATTCACTTTGAATGGAAATTCCGGACAAACCGTTACGCGCCAATCACAGATGTTAGTAGTAAACGAAAGAGAAAAGTTTTCTCTTTCATAAACTGTTGTGAACTGTGTTCGATTAGTAACGGTTTGTCCGGAATTTCCATTGAAAGTGGATTTTGACACTTGGCTTTTAGGCCGTAATCATATGTTTGTCGAGAGGTGTGCGCCGTGCCGCCGGTTTCAGGTAAATAGTGAGGACGCGCGGCGAACTGACTATTTTTACCTAAAATCGGCGGGGCGATGCACACCTCTAATAATTAGTGCGTCGAAATGATAATCGGAGCATAAGGTTGTTACGCGTTGTTCGAGGTGCGACATTTATGTTAATTTGTTCCAAGATGGTTGGGCAATCCAGATGACATCGCATAGTATCATCAACGAAAAAAGCCCTTGCTGTATTTCTTCGAACAAGCTGGGGTTCCAAATGAATCAGCTGGCACCGGCTTTCGTAACTAGGCAGACCGGCGGGATCTCTCCACGGTAACCTACGAAGCGCAAAACGTAAAAAAGTGTCGGTGCACGGACTCAATTCTCTCAACACCATTGCTATAGTTTGGGCTCCAAACTTCACAGCAGTACGAATCACTCCTAGATACTGTGCCTAACTAACGCGCTTAATTTCAGTGTCCAGTAGACGGTAGTTAAAACAAACCGGGTCTTTTATTTCGAGAGAACGATATCAACGTGCCCTTTTACACACATTCTGTTCGTGTTACACCAGTCACAGGCCCGTAGCCAGGATTTTGTTTCGGGAGGGGCTAAAAGTATGCAATTTTTAAAGTGTTTACGATTAGAGATGACCGAACAAGTTGCAAACCAAAATGAGGTGCAGGAGAAAACAAACCGAATTCGTCGCTGTTGTGCTATCTTATGACAAACGCCATTTTGGGGTAAACTGAGATAGATATACCACATCACGTGTCTAAAAAATCTCTACAAAGTGGCGTTTTCAGAATTTTAATATTCTGCTTGGTTACTGAGATATAGCAAAAAACATGATGAAAAATTTTGAATTTTTTGCTTCAAATGACTGTGTCTTGGGATTAACTCAAGGTATCTTGATATATAAGATGTTTTTATGTGTAAAACTCTCTAAAGAACACAATGGCATAATAGTTTTCAAAACAAAATTACACGAATTGTGAGAAAAATGTAGTTTTAGTTTTAGAGTGGAAATATACCATATTTGGCAACACTATAACCAAAAATAACTATTTCTGCAAGATTGTCTGACTCATTTCCTTTAAAATGCATCTCACCGATTGTTTATAGGCCAAACTAAACCAAAGATATGAATAAAAGTTAATAATTGATGATTTTTTTTCTATAGAAAATTTTCCATGCACGATTATGACACGCCATACAAATTTTGTCATCTATACACACCTATGACACGTGTGAGTGCGACTTTTGTTTACATTTATAGTCAAAACTCGCAACATAGTCAACCGATTCTCATAATATTTGAGAGATTTATAAAGAATAGATAGAAGCATCAATTGTCTTCATTGAATTGTTTATACCATGTATAATTTTCAAGATATTCAATCTCAAACTTTAAAAATCGTTTTCTCGAAATGAGCTAAATGGCGCTTGTCATAAGATAGCATAACAGCGACGAATTGTCATCACAAAAGTTCGTGTTCGTAAATGCAGATACTCTTCAATTCGATGTATATCGTGATCGATGACAAAATTTTCGTAAAAATCAACTTCAGTTTTCTTCGTGAAGAAGAATATTTCAGCGGGGAATTCAGAGTAATTTCAAAAGAATAAAATCATAAAATTTCCAAAAAATTCTTATCTGGCAGCCGATTTGCAGGTGTGGTAAAATTGGCATTGAATTCTACTTGTCACAACCTAAGACAAGACAAGACAACTAGTAAGCGATTTCTGGAGCCAGCGTGGAGCCAATTTGACGTCTTCAAATTTGACTAATGGGATACTGTTGTCGTTACCACGGGGCTCATTTCGAAGTGTTGCCATTTATTAGTGCAAGTTGCCTAATAAAATAATTTGAATTCGTCAATTATGTATCGTGCAATTTCAATTCATTAAATAATGTTGAATATTTGAATAAAGACTCAACATATCAATAATTTCTTTACCGTTTATATATTAGTTTCCTTCCGACCTGTCAATAGCATTCATATCAAACAAAATCTCTTCGAATTCAATTTGAAGGAGAACATTGACTATTTTCGTGTATAGTTCGAATGTTACAGACCGACGCATGAAAAGAAAACAAAATATAGCGACGTCGAGTCAATATCGAGTGATCCTACGTTTTTATGTTAATCTGTTAAATAAATATAGTATATCTGCAGACTGTTCTGTAAAGAGTTGTTCCAATAGCAAGACGGTGGAAGGGTGAATCGAATTGATTCTTGCGGTCGCAACACTATCCGTATTCTAATGTATTCAATCCCGCTAGTGAAACAGCCAACATACTCCAAGAAAATGACAAAACAGGTGTTTTCATTTTTTCGGTTATGAAATATTTGGCGCTTATTTTACCCAACCAGAAATAATTTTATGCTGCCTAGATTTGCTAGAAACATGTTGTATTATGACAGAATGTTGAATTAATTAGCACCGGGTAAATTTTGGCAAAATGTTAGTTAATAAAATGGGCATTGTGTTTTATAGCAACATATCTAAATATGAAAAAGAAATTGGCTGCACTGCCACGGTCGCTAACCGCATACAGTCAACTGTCATCAATTATTCAGCAGGGCACAAAAAAGCAAGAAAACCAAAAATAAGAAGCCAGTTGTCTCGTCCTGTCTTAGGTCACAACTAATGCAAGAGTACATACGAGAATAAATTTTGTATTTTTTTATTTTACTAGAATTAAAACAAGTAAATCTCGACAAACAATATTACGGCTGTTCATAGCAGTTAACGAAAGAGAAAACTTTTCTCTTGTGTTTGCTACCAACATCTGTGATTGGTGAGTAACGGTTCGTCCGGAATTTCCTTTCAAAGAGAATTTTGACAGTTGGCATTTATGCTGTAATCATGTTTGTCGAGAAATGTTTGAATTATCGTCTGGACCGATAGACTATCCAACTCCATTCATTCGCCAATATCAAAAATGGGGGTGGGAAAGTAATTTGCTCAGTAAACTCACGTGATACATATTCGATAAATCTTGATCGCGTTGATGAATTTTTATTACTACAATCTTGGGCCAGATCACTCTGGGGATGTATAACAAATTTGCATCAAATCAGCAAAAATGCATTTAATTTCCATTTTTGCATCAACTTTACACTCCCTCGCAGGAAAATTTGTTTAACAAACGTTCTACGCTGATCCACTTTATACGATGTTTTGCTTATATTATAGGGCTGATTTTTCGTAGGGTTTTGACGTTTTACACGCAACGCAAAATACATGATTAATGTCTATTTTGATGAAAAAAATGCATTTCATTTCGCTGATTTTTAAAAATGCTTCACAAGTGATCTTCCCCTAGACTATAATACTAACAATGTAAACCGTAATTAAAAATAAACGGTTTATTTCTAAATTGTAAAGACATCAAATTATTTAAAGTATTTTAGTCAGATGATTCTGATTCGGTTAGTGAATAAAAGAACACAATATATCGACAACCTGCAAATTTTAATATTTCATAGCTCCCAATAGTAATTTTAGACATCTTTAAAGCCAAGTAGCGATGTTTCGCAAAATGTTAAATCTTTGAAAAGTATCGTCGCTGTCTAAGTCTATGTATTCGCGAGCCACTTGAAGACTTAACCACTCATAACACGGCTCAAAGCGCTTGCTTAACGAAGCTTTGGATCTATCATATATTTTTATAATGTTTTAAAAAATTAAAACAAAAATTTTAAAAGGATGTCCGACAGATCACGCAACCCGCTATTTTGCATGGAGATCTTTCATCTGGGAGAAACAAGGGCTCCAAATCACTCTCCATGTAGTTAATTGAATCGGTAATGCTGTGGTGGTGTTTATGTTCAGATCTACTTTCTTGTTTCAATTCCTGAATCACAAGCCGTCTTTGATATTAGCTTCCTGCTGGCAGTTTATTCGGGGATACCGGACGCAGCTGTTGACTAATATGCTTGTCTTGGATATGAGCACCGCTGGTTGTGGACTGATTACGTTTTGGTGTCTCTGCTGTTTCATCATACATTGCGCATGTGTGTATATATACAATCATCTAAAGCGACTAAAATGTTGCTACTGATAGCAACATTAAGTTCCTCATGATAAAATTATCTAAGAGCGAATGATGGAAACAAGAATTGATACTAATAAATCTAATTATGATCGGCATCCGACTAAAAGAGACGACTGAATCATGTAGAGTAAGTTTCCATTCAACTGACCAAAAAGTCAGCAAAATTTGGATTTTTTTGTGAGCCAATGAAAAATTATAGAAGGAAATAGTTTTAGGATTCAAAGCTTTAGAATGAAATAGTTTTAAGATTCACTTATATTTTCGTCTTCATTTACAATTTTTTTCGAGACAAAAAAACAAAATGGCGCCCGTGGTGACGTTCTAAGGTCAGGTGAACGTGGAATACCAAAACTACGTAGAGCTTACTGCTTCAGGATCGATCTGGAACACCAAACTAATTATAATGCTCTAAAGTAAACTAAATTTATTGGAGAAATTACCTAAGAATGGGTAAAAAACTTCAAATCTGGCGCAATGGTGCGAAACGCAAACCGGGAGGGGCTTTAGCCCCCTAGCCCCCCCCTCTGGCTACGTGCCTGTCAGTCAGCGAAGATTTCAAACTGTCGTTGGAGTAATCTACAATCTTTAGTTGAGCGGATGAAAAGAAACATCCTGAGATCGTCTGCGAAAGACAGGCGTATAGTCTTCAGAACGAAGTGGACGTCTTTGAAGCCAAGCAGAAACTGGACAGGAATCAAGTAACTTCTCTGAGGTACGCCTGACGTAGAAGTAAATGTGGGCGCCAACAAAAATGGGGCGTTACTACGATCTATTTCTTAAACAAGGCATATCGCTAGAAGATGGCGCTTTTTATATACATAAACAAAACAAATGCTATGTGGAGTAAAATTACGGGACTTACAAAATTGAACGTCATAGAAAATTAAAATCAAACATGAAAATGTTTTGTGCTCGCATATGTTAGTGTCAGGAGACGTTAATTTCTCGACAAACATATGATTTCGGTGTAAATGCCAACTGTCTAAATTCTCTTTAAAGTAAAATTTCGGACAAACCTTTACTGGCCGAACACAGTTCACAGTATTAAATGGTAAAGAAAACTTTTCTCTTTTGATTATTTACATTTATGAATGGCGAGTTATCGTTTGTCCAAAATTTTCATTCAAAGTGAATTTTGACAGTTGGCTTTTACGCTGTAATCATATATATGTCGAGATTTATACGATTCTTTCCAGAGTGCAGTTGTTTAAAACATTAAAAAGATAGGTTGGTAATATCAGAGACATAGCCGGAGTGAAGAGGAATACACCTAGAATTATTTATATGAATATGCAGGTACCCAACGGGATTTTTCGGAAAAAAATGTCTTCAAATGGATTCTGAATAAATTTTTATGCAAATTTTCTGTACAACCGTCTACATGGTATGATATATTCACTTCTGTGGCACTTAAACATCGATTATTATTTAATAAATTTAATTATTGTTTGCGATGGAACAAATTATTTCTGTATGATATTTTCTGCGGAAATACTGTTGAAATTTTGTTGATTTCCAACGGAACAAATTGTTCCTGTGTGATATTGCCGTTTTTTGCACATTCATAATTTTGTGGGAATATTTTTGGAATTCCCAAGTGCTTTTTCCTTTTTTTTGTTTTTCAAATTTGTTAAAGCCCTGTATAATTGACGAGATTGGCAACCACATATGATCCACAAATTCATATAGGAAGCCCCATCGCTACCGACCAGGAACTGTCGCCCTACGAGTCGCTATCAGAAGTCGATAGCGCCACTAATTCGAAGCTGCCGTTTCAGCGGCTGGTCCGTGAGATCGCGCAGGACTTCAAAATCGATCTACTCTACCAAGGATCAGCAGAAATGAGCCTCCAAGAAGCCAGCGAGGCCTAATAGTCGCTTTGATAAGGGCAAGATTTTCGTTGTTTCGAATTTTTGTATTCAAAATACCGACAACGAGCTGATCCGACCGATACAACAGAATACGAACTGAATAAGTTAGAAACATGCTATTCTGTATATATGAGCCAACGATCATAGATATGACAAGGGGCGTGGCTAACGACGCTGTAACATGTGTCGCATGCCGGTGGAATAGCACGGACCAATCATGGCACAGATAATTCCACTTTCGCTTTATTTTTGTTATTTATAGTTTATATTTTCGCTTTATTTTCGTTATTTATAGTAGTCATACATTTTACGGAATCAAATACAATATACGCTCACATATTTCCGATAAGATAGTGCAAAAATATAATGATTTCGTTCAGTACAATTGAACCATACGCATTTCAAAGCTGGGAAATGTTACAGCAGAAATTTTTGAAATGGGGCTACCGTATTAAAACGTTAGAAGTATCCTACTTTAAAAACTTGATAGTTTTTGAATAACTCTGAAATAATTTACTACAATAGGATGCGCCTTCTTTTCAACTAAAATGATTAGTTGATTAATCATCCCATAACTCAGACGTTAAATTTAGTTCTCATATAATTGGAAATAGCGAGTTGGTGAATTCTGTAAAGTTGTAGTAAATTCTTCTACAATACACCGCTTTGATTTAGGTAGATTTTGCAAAATAGAACACATTGCATAAAAAAGGAGACTGTTGGCAACATCTCTGAATTTTATCAAAGTGTTTGTTGTATAATCTTTGTGTTTATAAACAAAAATATGTGACGCTAAAACTCCGCTAACTTACCCCAGCCCCGAGATAAGTTGGCGATATATATGGAGTGTTAGCGGTACGCCAGAAAGTAGGCAATCAAATGAAAATTCAATTACTTCAGGGGTCTCTGGTCTGTGTCTCTGTCTCTGCTGTAGTCTCATTTCCCCGGCGTTTTAGCTGCGACGTGTACTCCATATTCAAAAGATACACAAGAAAAAGATTCACTTACTTGAAGTGCAGTCCAGAAACAAAAAGGATTGATGACTATTTCACTGTGCATTCTGATGATTTTAAAAGGGTTGTATCATACTGTGACAGAAATAGGTTTCTACTCATAATCGGCAGTGATTCAAATACCCACCACATAATTTGGGACAGCTCAGAAAGAAATTCGAGGGGCACTGAATTGATGGAATATTTAAGCAGTACTAATCTACGTATACTTGAAAATCGTCCAACATTTGCACGGTCCGCCAGGAAGGAGATGTTAGATGTAACTCTCTGCTCTGATAGTACTGCGCATGAGTTTGCAAACTGGCTCCTCTGAACGAGTTTGAACTGTAGTGATTTGATCATAAAACCTTCATTTTTGATTATTTAAACGTCTACCGGGATATCGATACATGTCATAATCCTTGATTTGGGATTACTAGGTTAACTTGTCGACTAGGTTTTATGGGTTAACGATTGAGCAGCAAGTTGTTTGCGGTAATGTATAAAATAAATCCACTCATAGTAGCAGCATACGAGAGGTTTGTTCACTTCGACCTTTGCGTGCTTCTAGAGGAACCCCTTGGTAGGCATTTTCTGGTAAAATGATGACAACCGAATGCTACGTACAAGAGTCCACGGAAACTATGGATAAAGTACAAGATTCACTCTTGGGATGCATCCGAACATGCTAACCATTGGCATAGTTTGCAAACTATTTATCAAACAAAAACTTTTCTGCCGGATATGAATTCAAAAATGTCAAAGAATTTGTTTAATTTTTTCAAGCCCAATTGCAGTATTATAGTAAGGGTACTGGACACAGCAAACTCAATTAGCACATGGCAACAATTCAGCGTGCTGAGTATTATTCGTGTGGTTTTTGTGAATCAGACCACGGATCCTTATATTATTTGATATGAAACTACCCTACCATGGAGTTATGCAATTGCGTATGCGGATTTTTGGTTTTCCATACATAGCTGAACCTACGTACAAGAAGCTAAAACTCAAGGATATGTTATTGGTGGTAGCCCAGCCTAGTAAAAGGTTTCATCAGTGGGAATCATTATTCCTTCGGGAATGAAGAATCCAGGCTGTTTATTATTTTGTGTTTTGATTTTCCGTTACTCTGCGTGTTTCTTTTTTCTTCCGTTCCCATCAGGAAAGCGATATTGTAAGGCACGAACCTCCGAGTAATATGGCGAAAGTGCCAATTGAGCCAATATATTCTGATTCCTGAACATCCTATTTTTGATAATCTTTGAGATATAAAGCAGTTATTGAGGAAACTCCGAATAGACCTTTTTTTTGTAACTTTTTTTTTAAAATTTATCGGAAGTTAATTTTTTTTGCAAAACTTTAATGAAATACAATATTTTGAGCTTGAGCTTGTGCGACCACCCCTGGCTGCTACTCCGTTATCGATCTGGAGTAGCTGAAGTTGCACAGAGAATAAGTAGATAATTATGCTTGGGAATAGCGAAACATCTTTCAATGTGCAACTCCTGGTAATCCTAAAGTATTGATCAATACCGGCGCCGGCCAGGCCCGAACGTAGATCGCGGAAGGAAAGGGAAGTGTTAGCGCCTCAAACGCTAATCAACGATAGGTAAGCAAGCAGCAGTAGCAGCAATAGCAATAATAGCAGCAGCAGCAATACATGCGGTGCGGTATTGCATCATCGTCAGCGAGCGTGAGTGATCCAACGATACAATCGCCCGATGCGGAAAGGAGACGAAAAACAATTGATGTGTGACATGGCATCGACAAGCATCGCGGATGAGCCACGCGTTTCTAGAACGTGTGGCGTGTATTATAAATACGCGCGTTCTGCGCATCGCAGCAGTCAGTTTTATTTCAACAAGTGTGAAGTACAAGTGAAGTGTAAAGTACAAGTGACAGAGTGAGTTTCCAAATAAAGTGTAAAGTGCAAAAAGTGTTTTTCCTTCCAATAAATCACACCCAGTTGCAAGTGGTTTTCCAAAATACAGTCCACATAAGTTGTTTGCGGTTTGTTTTGAGTGGTCCATCCAAGAGTTTTATTTGTCTGCGGACAAGTGTAAACATAGCCAGCCACCAACAGCAAGCTGCAAATTTTCCACACCAAGGGCCACCCCTAGGCCCAAACATTGGTCCGTCGAACCGGATATTAGGTCCATCGTTCCTATTGCCACCGTGACTTCTGGTGTGATTACTGAGTGATTAGTGATAATCAGTGATAAACAGCCAAAATGCCGCCCAAAAGAACCCCAGTGAAAAATGCTGATGTTGATAGTGATGAAGATGTCAGTGCGCTCATTCACTTCCGCGAAATGGCGCAAGCAAAAGTGGTCAGGATTGAATCCATACTGCAGAATGCCAGAGTGGAGCAAACCGAGCTCACTCTTCCACAAATAAAAACATTTGTGAAGAAGTTAGAAGCAGCCTACGCCGAGTTCACTATCAATCATCAGCGAATCATTGAAAGTATTCCTGCAGCCAAAAGGAAGGAACACAGTCAGTGCTATCTGCAATTTGAGGATCTTCACGACAGTGTATCCATTTTGCTCGAAACATGGCTCGAGGAAATTTCCAAGACACCACTAATTCCGCCACCTTCACAGTCCATCGTCAATCAGCAGCCGGTGATTGTCCAACAGCCACTCCCACGTGCTATACCTACGTTCGATGGAAAATATGAGCACTGGGAGAGATTCAAAATGATGTTCCGGGATGTGGTGGATCAATCCAACGAATCCAACCGCATCAAACTGTATCATCTTGAAAGATCACTCATCGGAGATGCTGCAGGTATAATAGACGCAAAAACTATCAGCGATGGAAACTATGAGCGGGCATGGCAGCTGCTCAAGGAACGCTTCGAAGATAAAAGACGCATAGTTCATCTACACATTGGAGGTCTCATTAACACGAAGAAGTTGTCCAAGGGGAGCTACGATGAATTACGAACGCTCGTTGAGTCTTTTGTCAGCCATGTGGAGAACCTCAAATTTCTTGGCCAGGATTTCACTGGAGTTTCAGAGCAGATGCTGATTTATATACTGGCTAGAGCGCTGGATGACGAAACCAAGATACACTGGGAGTCAACAATCAAGCGTGGGGAACTGCCTACCTATGACGAAACCATTGCATTCCTGAAGCAGCGTGTTTCCATTCTAGAGCGATGCCAAAGCAGAGCACCACGCAACGAAACTCCGATAAAGCAACAACGCGGCAATCCTCTTCCAGCAACCATCAGGACATCGTTTCATAGAGCCAATGCAGTTACAGCACCACCACAGACGCCTCAGTGTGACTTCTGCAACAAGAATCATCTTACCTTCAAGTGTCCGACATTCAGAAACTTGTCAATCTCCCAGCGATTCACACTGGTGAAAGACAAAAACATTTGTTTCAATTGCCTCCGAGTTGGACATCGATCGACAGAATGCAACTGTGAAAAAACGTGTTTGAAATGCAAAATGAAACATCATACCATGCTGCACGATGAAACTTTGAAACAGAATCTAACAGAGCAGGAAAATTGTGTGAGTCGTCCAAACAACACGTCGATGGTGCCCAGACCAATCAACGAGTCTTCTTCGACCAGCAGCCAACAATCCCGTAGTAAGCTTGCGTGTAACCATTCCCAGGCAATTAAAACTGTCATGCTTCTTACGGCTGTCGTCAATGTGCGAGATCGCAATGGAGGTGTTCTTCCTTGTCGAACCTTGCTGGATAACGGTTCCCAGGTAAATTTGATATCAGAATCAATTGTGAACCGTTTGGGTCTGGAACGAAAGCCAGTATGTATTCCTATTACTGGTATAGGGACATCCAAAACATATGCCAAAGACATCATCCTCGCGGAAGTGCGATCCAGAATCAACAATTTCACCATGGAGATAGAATGCTTGGTCGTTCCCAAAGTAACTGGAATTATTCCCACAACAAAAATCGATACATCATCTTGGCCGATACCAGCGGATTTTCAAATGGCAGATCCGCAATTCAACATACCAAACCACATTGATATGCTAATTGGTGTATCCAAATTCTTTCGTTTACTAAAATCGGGATTCTTTCAAATGGCCGACGACTTGCCGGATCTTCAAGAGACCCACTTTGGGTGGGTAGTCGCTGGTGATGTAAGAGATTCCTTTTCTGATCACCAGTTTGCGCATTCTGTAACGATTGATCAAATCCATGAAACAATCCAACGATTCTGGGCGCTGGAGGAAGTCCAACCAGAATCATCCCTCGATAGCGAACAGGAAGAGTGTGAAGCATTATTCCGGTCCACTCATCAAAGAGACAATTCGGGGAAGTACATCGTAGAACTTCCATTTCGCGAGTCAGTAAACGAGATTGGCGATAATCGTTCGCTGGCTCTACGACGATTTTTATCTCTGGAAAGGCGTCTAAAAAAAGATCCAGAATTGAAGTCGGAGTACACAAAGTTCATCGAAGAATATGAAGCAATGGGGCATTGCAAGGAAATCAACGAGCGCAATGATTTACCTGACCAACGTGTTTACTACATACCGCATCACGCTATCCTACGTCCATCGAGCACCAGTACCAAACTAAGGGTGGTATTCGATGCATCGGCGAAATCGCACCCATCACAAATTTCGCTAAATGAAGCATTGAAAGTTGGACCTACTGTGCAAAGTGACCTGTTCGAGATTCACATCCGATTTCGCCAGCACAGGGTGGTTTTCACGGCCGATGTAACAAAAATGTACCGGCAAATCTGGATTGCGCCGTTCCAGACGTGCTTTCTTCGAATTTTTTGGAGAACCAACTCAGCTGACCCTCTGCGCGTACTTGAATTGACAACCGTCACGTATGGTACTGCGTCCGCTCCATTTCTAGCTACACGATGCTTGGTTCAGCTTTGTGAAGATGAAGGTGCAAAGTTTCCAATGGCAGCTCAAATTATTCTAAAATATTGTTACGTTGACGACATCCTATCTGGAACCGACAGTTCAGAAAAGGCTATTGATTGCATCAACCAAATACAAGGCTTACTACGATGTGGAGGATTTCCTGTTCATAAGTGGTGTTGCAACGATCCGACTGTATTACAACACATTCCTGATTGCGATCGTGAGAAACTAGTATATCTCGATCCATCATCCGATGGTGGAGTGATTAAAGCGCTGGGAATAATTTGGAGTCCCGGAGAAGATGAATTCCGATTTCAAGCCATTCAATATACTGAACAAAACATCACAAAGCGTCGTGTGCTGTCCGAAATAGGAAAACTGTTCGATCCACTAGGACTCCTATCACCGGTAATAGTGATTGCAAAACTGTTAATGCAGCAGCTGTGGGCCGCTGGTGTTTCTTGGGATGATAACCTCAATGGAGATTTGCTTTCTTCCTGGCTACAATTTCAGCGATCTCTGCCGGAAGTAAGAAATATTGCAATACCACGTAACGTTTTTCTCTCAGAATCCATTGCTCTCGAAGTCCATGGATTTTGTGACGCTTCGACTGTGGCTTATGGTGCTGCTGTATACGTTCGAAATATTCTTTCGAATAATACTGCTATTCTCAGGCTTTGGTGCAGTAAATCCAAAGTTGCTCCAATGAAAGAATTGAGTATTCCACGCAAGGAATTGCTCGCCGCCAGATTGCTTTCCAAGCTCATCGTCAAAGTTCTTCAAGCATCCAAACGTCAATTTCGAGAAGTAGTCCTTTGGTCAGACAATCAAATTGTGTTAGCCTGGCTCAAAAAACCGTTGGCCATGCTTCAAGTTTTTGTTCGCAATCGCGTAGCTGAAATTCTGCAAGAGACGGGAAGATTTCAATGGAAGTATGTGCCATCAAAGGACAACCCCGCAGATATTATTTCACGTGGACAGTTTCCAGCAGCATTGAAAATCAACGATTTGTGGTGGAATGCTCCAGCATTTTTACGAGTAGTGGACTATCAAATTGAAACACCTGATGAGTTACCAGATAGTCACATTCCTGAGTTAAAGCAGAGTAAAATTGTTGTAGCCGTCGCTTACAATCAAGATGAGCTGCAATTATTTTCCAAATTTAGCTCATTTCGTAAAATGCAACGAGTCGTTGCATATGTTCTACGTTTCATCAGTAACTGCAAAAAGAACGATAGCCGACAGCGAAAGTATCAGCCCTATCTTACTATCGAAGAACTCCGATTGGCACTAAATCTCATTCTCAAGGTAGTACAACATGAGGTTTTGGCTGATGAAATAGTGCATATACAGAACGATGAACCAAGCAAACGTTTGAGCACATTAGCACCATTCTACAAGGATGGTCTCCTACGAGTAGGAGGTAGATTGCAGCAATCTAAGCTTCCGATCGATTGCCAACATCAGATAATTCTCCCTAAACATGCAATTACCGACAAGATAATTCGAGCATATCACATTGAAAATCTTCATGTTGGGCCATCTATGCTTCTAGCGACCTTGCGGACAAAATTTTGGTTACTCGATGGCCGGTCTTCCATCCGCAAGATAACAAGAACTTGTGTCACCTGTTTCCGTGCCAGACCAAAGCAATCAAGTCAGCAAATGGGTCAACTACCCGCCTGTCGAGTTGTACCATCACACCCATTCGAGGTTACCGGCGTCGACTATGCGGGACCAATTCTGGTGAAATACGGCACCCGAAAACCGCAAATTAAAAAAGCTTATTTTGCAGTCTTTGTTTGCATGACAACGAAAGCCATCCACCTAGAGCTAGTGTCGGATATGACAACTGCAGCATTTTTAGCAGCTCTTCATCGTTTCGTCAGTCGGAGAGGATTACCACGAGAGATCCATTCCGATAATGGATCCAACTTCAAAGGAGCAAGGTCTGAACTTCATGAGCTGTTTCTACTGTTTAATGACCGAACCACCGTCAGTCAGATCGCCGAGTATTGTCAACCGAGAGAGATATCTTGGAATTTCATTCCTCCTGAAGCTCCCAACTTTGGTGGCTTTTGGGAGGCAGCAGTCAAGAGCACCAAGTATCATCTAAAGCGTACCTTGAAACACGCTTTGCTTACCTTTGAGGAGTACGCAACAGTCTTAAGCCAAGTGGAAGCTGTATTGAACTCTAGACCGTTATTTACACAGTCAACAAACCCAAATGATCCAGAGGTTCTAACACCGGGTCATTTTTTGATTGGTCGACCACTGGTTGCAGTCCCACAGCCGTCTTCCGAGGGAGTAGCTATCAATAGACTATCACGATGGCAATATTTGCAACGATTACGAGATGATTTCTGGAAGGTATGGAAGCGAGACTACCTTTTAGGCCTTCAACCCAGAGGAAAGAACCGTAATTCCTCTCCGAACATTCAACCTGGAATGGTGGTAATTTTAGAAGACAAAGATTCTCCACCTCAATCCTGGAAACTTGGACGTGTAATGCGAACTTATCCTGGACCGGACGGGTTAGTGAGAACTGCCGACATTAAGTTAGGAGATTCGATTTTGAGACGTCCTACATCGAAGCTATCCATTCTTCCGATTGAGGACAACCGATTTGCTTATCCTGAACATCAAAATAATTCTGGGAGTTCATCCCAGCCCGGGGGAGTATGTTAGCGCCTCAAACGCTAATCAACGATAGGTAAGCAAGCAGCAGTAGCAGCAATAGCAATAAATGCAGCAGCAGCAATACATGCGGTGCGGTATTGCATCATCGTCAGCGAGCGTGAGTGATCCAACGATACAATCGCCCGATGCGGAAAGGAGACGAAAAACAATTGATGTGTGACATGGCATCGACAAGCATCGCGGATGAGCCACGCGTTTCTAGAACGTGTGGCGTGTAATATAAATACGCGCGTTCTGCGCATCGCAGCAGTCAGTTTTATTTCAACAAGTGTGAAGTACAAGTGAAGTGTAAAGTACAAGTGACAGAGTGAGTTTCCAAATAAAGTGTAAAGTGCAAAAAGTGTTTTTCCTTCCAATAAATCACACCCAGTTGCAAGTGGTTTTCCAAAATACAGTCCACATAAGTTGTTTGCGGTTTGTTTTGAGTGGTCCATCCAAGAGTTTTATTTGTCTGCGGACAAGTGTAAACATAGCCAGCCACCAACAGCAAGCTGCAAATTTTCCACACCAAGGGCCACCCCTAGGCCCAAACAGGAAGGAATAGTTAGTCCGATACTTGCTTTTACTAGAGGCCGTATAAACTACTGCGCACTCCACAAGTATCACAGGAGGAGGATATTTTTGTTAGTAAGAGCATAGAAGTTGGATCACTTCTTCTTTACCGACGCCAGAGAGGTGACTTCACTATCTGGACTGGATATTGATCCACCAAACTCATAGACCGGGGACCAACGGCTTTACTTCCCTTCCGAAGGAAGACGTAACCACAGATTTTTTCACTTCAGAACAATCTCAACGACCTCGGCTGGAATTGAACCCAGGCAAATTGGAATGAGTGGCGGACTCGCTTACCACTCAACCACCGGCGCCGTCATTTAATGAAATACAATATTTTGGTGCACAAAGCAATTCCTTATCAATCAGCTTCAAAAAATCGATTTTTTTGTTTCAATCGGTAGAATTATCAGATTCTAGATATTCTTGCAAAGTTTTAGAGTATAGCTGATCAACATCTCAGGTCTGTAAGTTTCCTTTAATTTGGGATTTTCTTTATAAAACCTTCGACGCCCATTAAAAACATGTTTTTTCAAATTAAGTTTGTTTTTTTGTGTTTCGAATTCATCTAGTCAGTAACTAGAACCATCTCGGTGCCTAGTTAGACGATGTAAAAGTGTATGGAAACAATATGTCTTTTACAAGCGGAAGTTTAGATTAATTTTGCATAGTTAGACACAATCCTTGCACTCACAAAGCTTAATTCTGAGAGGTCAAGTACCTATCAAAATTGTAGCACGCCAGCCCTCATAAGCCATCAATCATCGTTTATGGTTAAATCGTTAGCTCCTGTTCGGGACAAGCAGCTGAAATTTCTCCTGCAACCAATTTATGACCACTACTTTTCGCGCCCTTCTCGTGGGGCGGCTAACGTACAGTTTAATCCTTTGATGTGATTCATTTTCTCTTCCTCTCCAACTTTCTCCTTCTATCACAACAGAACTCGGTGTCCCTGTGGCGTTGCTACGTGCTCAATTGCTGGCAAATGTTTCTCGCCGGTGGGGTGTTTAAGCTGCTGGGCGATCTCTGCGCTCTGGTGGGACCACTTTGCATATCCAATATCGTCGATTACATCGCAAAACCCGTGACATCTTCATCATCATCATCCGTGGTGGTGCTGGCTGGCAAGGACACCGGTAGCGGTGTTGTTCCATCGGTTGACATTTCACCAACGCCATTCAATCATCGGAACCAATCCCTACCGATATCGGACGGTTTTGATGGGGCAGCTCAGCTGGATGCGCTAACGTGGGAGGCACTATTGGCCAATGGATGGTTTGTGGCCGTGTTGGTGCTGGTTTCATCGTTAGCACAGGGTACATTTTCCCAAGCAAGCACACATATCATGGACATGGAGGGTATTAAGTTGAAGAATGCCTTGCAGGGTTTGGTGTACAGGAAAACTCTGCTGCTCAGATCGTCTGGGGCACAAAAACGCACCCAACAGCAGGGAGGAAGTTTCGGTGCGAAAATCTCAACCACCAACGATTTTGTTGCAACGGGCGAAAAAACGCGAGGTGAGTAAAACGAAAACTTAATTATGTTCAATACGCGAAATAAGTATACCGTACACAAAAAAAATCTCAGAATAAAAGTTCTACGACCGAAATCAAAGATTTTTTTGTCATGCATTGGACCGATACAAGTCACATGACTCACACCTTGACTTTATTGCTATGCTTCTTATATTTTAATAAATCATTTTACCAACAGCTAATAAGAAATAATTATACCGTACAAATCCGAATCAACCATGATTATTCACAAATCAGACTTCCATTGAGAATTTAATATTTTGTTCGTCATCCGTGAGCTCTTATAATATCTGATAGATGTTCTGGAGTTGAACCAACCAATGATTTTAGGACCGAGATGTCGATTTATTCTCAAGGTTCTTGAAGTGCTGTTTGCAAATACGCTGAGACAAGATACCCCAAAGTTTCTCTTTCGAATTTAGTTCAGGGTTGATAGCCGACCATGTAATGTATTGCAGAAGTATCTTGCTGAAAATCCACCAACCAAATTGGAGGTCGGGATGCACAAATGAGGCCCAATCATGATAGAGTCGCCCTGATAGTTCGAGAATAGCGTGTCTCAGATTCTTGTTGAATATCCCTTTCATTACATCTGAAAATATTTGATTTCGAATACTACCGATCAATAGCCAGTATGCAGTCAATATACTTGCATTTTTTAACAAATATACTGTGTACCCATAAACATTCTAATGTTCGATGGCGTAAGTCAAATATTATCGTAAGTCAAATACCTATGATTAATATTAGTCAAATATCTGCTCATGCGCCAAAATCAAAATCATTTCTATGTGTGAATAATTAGATGAACACTTTAAAGTCATACCAAAAAGTTAACAAGTTTTGTTTTCTCTCTCCCGGGAAATAGACAACGGCATCATCGGGGACGACACCAGCTCTCACCGTGACCCCACGGGTTGCACTCCCACCAAGGTCAAGCTGAACGACATCGGGAAAGGCACGGGACACAGAACAAACACACCAGCAGAATTCAAAACAAGTAGTCGGGAACCGTTGCGAAATTCGGAGGAAGAGATAAAACATGAAATAGCTATCGCTATCGATTCCGATGATCGGCAACAGTTTGCACCCGGGACCACTGCTGGAGTAAACTATCGATGTTGTCCCACAAGTAATAGCCCGACAGCAGCAGCAGAAGCAGTAGTAGTGGTGGAAAAACAAGCAAAAACTATTGCCACCGATGTAGATGATGGTGAAAGTGCTAGTGCATCGGAAGCGATCGGAAACGGAAACAGAGTGGGCAGCGGATCGGAACATGAGGGTGGTCACACTTCTGCTACTGCATCCGATGCAGGTACCATAACAAATTTAATGTCCGATGATGCTTTTAACGTCATGTCGTTTGTGCGGATTGCGCATTACGTGTGGGCGATTCCGTTGAAGGTAAAAATCAGCATATTGTTGTACATTGTTGTTTTGTTGATGTTGGGATGTTGATAATAATTTGTTTACTGAAACAGAAACTAATTCACTGAACTTGAATATTTCTATGATTGACCACGTATGGAGGCATAAATAGTGATCCAAATTTATACAGGAGAAGCCGATTTAGTTAAAGTTTGACTTTCCGTCAAACAATTTTTATTATTAGCGATATGATTATTCGTTGATGTTAAGATAAAGACCTAACATCCCTACAGCAGTCTGGGCAAGCTGAGACTTCGAAAATAATGCTCTCGGGAAATGACTTCTCTCCTCATCTTACAATTTATTCAATTTTCGTTGATTGTTTTTCGCTTCGACACAGATTGCAGCGTTGTTGTTTGTTTGTTTTCGAACGATAATGTAATTACTACGTTACTTGTTACGGGCAACGGACACTGTTAGCTGTAAGTCCTATCGTCATCTATTGGGCAATGATTGGTTCCGGAGTCGGGTTGAGGAACATTCATATCCATATGAAATAGTCTGGCATGGTATCATCGTGCCCAGTGTTTTTAATACAAAGTGATGAGATCACTATCAAGAGTTTCTGGGGGGGGGGGGGGGTGATAGAGGATCATATTTGGTGAAATAACCCTCCTCGGTGAAATAACTCGACAGTTATTCAAATCCCAACCGATACATAGTTACAACAGGGTGATATATATCTGAAAAACATGAACTGGAACACATGAATTGAAATGTTCTAACGGGAGGCTTTCAACATTTTTGTAAAATTTTGTTTCATAAGGCACTCATCGTATGTTCGAGCGGTGTCCGCCTTCAACGTACCGTAGTTTTCTTTTTTCTCGACCAGTACCGATTGTGTAAAATAGACAAAATCACTTAACCTGTTCTGATGAAGGTTTTATATCATAATAAAATGCACGTTTGAACAGACCACCCACTCTCAATCACTCAATTATATGTTTTTCTATTTAACCCTTTCATGTCTAACTTATTTTAAGTGAAGAATGGGTACTTCATACGCATAGTAGTCGTAAATTGGAAAAAAATGGACTAAATTTACAGCTCTGCAGATTTTGCCTTGATAATCAGACACACACTAGCCGTCAAAAGTTTGGAATCGCTTCAATAAGTATTGCAACACTCATATTGATTATTACAACGCCTTAGAAAGTGTAGCATCACCTTAATAGGGTAAATTCAGGATGCTATATCTCGAGATCGTGCTTATCTGTAAAGTAACTCTCTTGAGCAGTGGCGTAGCCAGAAGTTTGGTTGGGATGGGGGGGGGGCGGGGGGGGGGGTTCGTTTGATGAAAATCGTTGTTTTTCTCGGAAACGCTGAAATTTAATATAAGTTGGATAAATTAGTGAAAGTTCACAAACAAAATTAGTCTACCAGATGCATTTTATAATTTATTTTATAATATGTTAATGTAGTTGTAGAATGTAAATACAAAGTGCATTTTAAAGTGGAATAAATGTTTATAAACTTTTCTAACGGTCAAGATAACATAATTTCGGAAACATCAACTATGGATGTTTAACATCCTCAAAGAAGCTTTCCAACATAAAAAACGCATATTTTGATATCATGATTTCGGTCATGAAATCTCCTAGAAGTAATTATGGAGAAGTAACTCGTCATAAATAATATGAGATTTGGTGTCTTGAGCAAAGTTGTTGATAATGCCATTTTAAAAAACTTTGTAGAAAATATGAAGACTACACAAATGCGATACATCGAGATACAAAACGATATTTGAGAAATTTTCTTATAGTCAGTTCTTTTCAATAAAACTAGATTTTAGAGACTTGAATAGAAGGCGAATATAATTGTTTATACACAGCAGAAGAGATTTATCAATTACAGTTAGATCAGAATAATTTATATTAAAAGTTTTCTTTCACATATTGTCTAATATATTTAGATTTTCTGAACACATGGAGTATTTATGTCTTCTTCAAAATTAGTTATGGGATGTCTTCATCAAAGTATTTTTTCATATTGATTATAGTTAGCGTAGTTGTTTATTCGATTGCCTTGTACGCAGCTTACCTGGGTGCGTACATAAGGTTAAAAATTGTTCTCAGCCGAAAAACCCTAAGTTAACCCTAAGTCTTTTCGAAAACTTTGCTAAAGACATTAAATCTCAAACTAAATTTGTATGAAGAATAAACAACTTTGTAATTACTTCTAAGAGGATTAACCTTCAAAATTATTTCATTAGAAGATGTGCCACATTACGCTGTAATGTACTTAAAAGATACTAAACATACAAAGTTGACTGGTTCGAAATAATGTGATCGAGACTGTAATTTTTTTAAGGGCGGTAATTTTACATTCCTTCACCATTAATGGTCACAACTCCAAACCGAGTGCTCATATACAACATTTTATTACACCGTTCAATTTAACACATAAATTCACCAAAAAGTGTTTTTTCCACGCTGAAATCCTTACTACCCCATTAATCACATTGAGTTTTTGTGTCAACTCTACGCATTCACAAAAGAAATAAATTTTAGGAAATATTGAAATGTATGCAATTTTTTGTGAACAAGTTTATGTTTATAGACAATAAAACCGGATCAACCTTCGCTTCCTATTCGAAGCATTGTCTTTAATCCATATTTCGGAACATCTCTTAAAAAAGAGCTCATGATAATTTGACAACAATGGGATCTCGAAGTTCAGTTACAAGATCCAATTCCCACAATTTTCGAAAAGTCCTCGTGATGCCTAAAACAATAGATTCTCAATGAAGTGAGCAGACAATATACTTCTAAAATTATTATTGTAAATATTCAATTAAATTAGTTAGAATTAAATACTTTTTCAATCCAGTTATGCTGTGATCACGTGGCGCAACAACATTTTTGATTGTGAAAGAATACACAACTTTGCTGAACAGACCAAATCACTGTGGCCGAGACATCACTCGGTACCAGCCAGTTGCTGGCGCCAATTTAATGTTAGTTTTGATGCATCTTCTAACTGACAGCAAGTTGGTGTTAGTTACTGACGAGTGGAACACGAAACATTAAAAACTATAATTAGTATTTGGTATTCGTCAGCAAACCCATAGGTTGGAAATTGATTTCCAGCTCATTGATTTCCATCAACAATCTGTCAGTAACCAGTTTCCAGTGTGTGCTATTGTGGAGTTGACGCGGAGTAAAAATTGGGCTTTCGAAGCTCCGTACGTGACCCGATCAGAACGACATAACAGAAAGCTATCAAATTTATATCTCATGTTGATATTTATTACTAACTGTGTTATTTTTGTGATATCCCAATCAGCAAGGCAAGCAAACTTATATCAAGATTATATCTTCTGGTGATATCATTGAACTGCTAATATGTTTTTAATGTACGCATATAACGATGATGTTATAATATATTACATATTCTTTCACAATTAGCTTTGAACGCTAACTGTAAACTGTAAAGCGGGCAAATGACCAGTTGGTTAAAGCCTCAATAAACAAATCAATCAATCAACTGTTAATGATTGTTATATTACACAAATGACCATCTATTTGCTAATACGCTGAAGTCTCTTTTTATGCGTATTTATTCAACTTTTAAAGCAAATTTTCGAAGTTTTTATTGATTTCTATATATTTGCGTTTTCTACATGGATATTCAAAGTTCCACGATTTTGAGAATAGATAAATTTTAGATGCAACAGGTCGGAAAACTTGAAAATAAGGTATTTAAACACTCGACTGACACGCAATTTCGAATATGTGGCTTATGATTTCAATGTTGAAGCCTTTATTCAAAAAGTTTTGGAATCGCAAAGTTATCAACAAGCTATTCTAAAGAATATAATTTTCATATAAAGCTTATTTTAAAGAAGATGTAGGAAGTATCAAGCACTCCAGATGAAATAAAGAAACGCGGATTCAAATAAAAAAGCATTTTTAAACTGTTTGTTATTGTTTAGTCAAATGATTCTATAAATAATTTTCTTTTAATTAATAGTGCATATTGCAAAAACGAATTTTCAGAACGGATAACGGAAGAACTGTTTCATATATACTGATTTCCACAATACTGTTATGAATTTTGTAGGATCTTCAGTCCGATTTTTCAAATTTATGCGGGTTTTTCATAAACAACCGAAACTTGTCCAGTTTGTGGGTATCTGATTTTGTGCGTTCTCCGAATTACCAAAGCATTGTAATTTTTTTAGTTCAACCCCCGCATAAAAATGTTTAAGTTTGAGATTGTTGTATCTTTTCATTCCGCCTAAGACAGTTTGACATTTACAATGAACTGACAATTACTTTGAATGCGCATATGTACTAATGTTTCCGTTGTATTCGATGGTGCTTCGTTCGTCTTAAAAAAACATCGAACTAACAAATTTTCGTAATAATCAAGATACTTGATTCATTTTGAAGAAACTTAAAAAAGGAATAATGCGTTCAAGTTGTTGAAAGATTAATATTTGTGAGTATGCTGCATAAAGCTAAATATCAATATTTCAAAATGGCCTAGAAATCTCTGAATAAATACACATCCCAGCTGGTATTATTGTTTGCTGTTACAATTTAAATATGTGTTTTAGATAGTGCTTGAAAACTTTGATGTAAAAATATTGAATAATTTCCTCCTTAAAACTAAATAAAATTTAGAAAAGAAAACATGAAGTATTCTAAAATTCGTCACACCGAAGAATCCTCAACAATTTCTTGAATTAAATGATTATCTGTTATAATATTCGCAGTTGATAGATTGAACTATTGTAAAAAATTGTATTTCTGCAAATTTATTAGATGTGAGATAATTGTACTGGTTTGCTTAATCTTCCCCATTTTAAAAATGCTAATAACAAAATCCCAAAAGCGACTTTACTTGAAATGTCAAAACGCAAGCCTCAAAACGTTGGTATTTGTTTCTTTGAATCTATTAGGAATCATAAGTAATATTTGTCGTATTCCCCGTAAAATAATACAGGTAAATCATCCGCTAAATGATACCATATCGCATCGACATTATTCCTAAAACTCGTGTAAATCATGTTAACGTACAAGAGAAGCACCAAAGCACACTACTCAGAATCTAAAAATAGCCCTACTTTCCTAATCTGAACAGATATTATAAAGCTATTCAGTCTATCGTAATATAGGCAGCTGTAGTAGTGAGCGAAACTGTATGAAAACAAATCGTATTATACAAAGAAAACAAACAGTCCTTTGGCTTTGGCAAAGTTCAATGTGTGCGTTCTGGAAACATCTTCTGCATCTATAATCGTTTCGCCCTTGACGAATGCGTAGAATATTATGCTAACATTAAACATCGGTCGAAAGCAACGTCGTTGGTTCATGCAGGAAACATCCCCATAAAACTCAGAATACCCAGGTTCAAATCGCTATATCCACTAATAACAATCAGCGTGTCATATATTTATAATAACAATCAGCCAGCATGTATGCAATCATTTGACAAAACTATAGAAAGCTTTTGCTACATGAAGCTTTTTGCTTCCAAACCAAACGCGCCTTAATGTATGCAATATTTTTCTATTTTATTCTATTTTTAGACCTGCACGCTAAATTCGTTGATACTATACAATAGGTAATAATTAAAATTTAGCCATATTCACCGTGGGAGAACCTAACAAATTTTGTTATAATTCTGATAGAAGCCTATCACAGGTTGTCATATTTTTGATATATACTAGAAGAATTTCTGTTATGTTTTCTGTTATTTTACCAACTAACGAGACCAAAGTTATAACATAAACTTGTTATCATAACAAAGTAACTCAGTCTGTAATAATTTTGTTATTTCTTTCTGATCGGGGAACGTAGTTCTTCATGCACAGATAGATTATCGTGGATATCACCTGGTGAGTCTTCCTAAAGTTTATGATGGTATCGTGTTCCGTGATAGTCTTATGAGTTTTCGCAGTGCCGTGAGAAATCAGAGTACTACGAAGTATGGGAGCAATGTGAAACTCATGGATATCATTGTGATCATTTTAGTTGTTTCCTTGTTTTAGTATAGCGGAGGAGAATTACAGTCTTTCATTACATATATGATCATAAAAGTACTCAACTTATGTTTGGGTCGTTGGATTTGCTGTGGGGCTATTGCCGTCTATCTACAGAGCTAAACGCTAAACATGTTTGCATCTATGGGTATAATCAAATAAACAGATGCAGACTTGTGTCTTCCATGGAGATGTTGCCAGCCAGTGCTTGATTGATTGTATGTGTATATACGCACACATACACACAAAACAGACAAATCATTGCAATTTTGTTTTATTGAAGCTTTTTCATTGGATTTTATTTTTTTTTCGATTCTCAGGCGTTTTTGTCTTTATGTTTAGTACTAATTAACCGATTTCGCCGATTTTCTCTATCATTATTTTAGAGAGCGAGTAAAGGCGCTATAACCTTTACTTATTAGTCAGGACAGGTTATTATGTCCCGTCCCAGGAACTCAGGACCAAAGAAGTGACATTACCCCACTTAGTCAAGTCATTTATGAAACCCCCATCAAAGTGAAACAGTCGGTACGGTTGTCCACGTATCTTCATTATTCAAAGTTTAATATAATTCGTTGATTAAATCATTCATTAAATGAATAACTTGATTGCTGTTTAATTTTGAATCATCTTTATTTTGTACGGTGTAGAGTTGGCCTGGTCGCTTAAATGATTGTGTCATATACCATATGTACCACAAATATTAATATTGACAAGAAAAATTTTAGGTGGATTTCTGCAATTTTCCAGGTTCCCTTAAAGGTATTGGCTGTGACTAGACTAGATTAGAAATTCAGCGCCATGGGGTGATAGCGTTCATGTGAAATAATGAACTTCTAATATCCAGGGTTTCAAAAATCGCTTTTATCTGGGGCTATGGAAATGATCTCGAGCAGTAAGTAATGCTAGTCATTATGATCTGTCCAGCTCAATCATCCTATTTTACTACCATCTAGCCTCTTTAGGATGAATTGCGTCGCAAGGTTATAAAAAGGCGACCACTCATGAACCTTTTTGGCAATGGTTAAAAGAGGGCCCCAGCGTTATAAATGAAGATCAATATTGATGTAGTATATTTTGACGAAGCTAAAGCTTCAGCTTGAGCTCGAGCTTGTGCGACCACCGCTGATTGTTACTCCGTTATCGATCTGGATTTGCTGAAGAGGCACAGGGAATCATTACATAATTATGCTTGGGAGAAGCGAACCAACTTTCAATGTGCAACTCCTGGTGGTAATCTTAAAGTGTTTATTGATCAATACCGGCCCCGGGCAAGCCCCGAACGTAGATCGCGGAAGGAAAGGTGTTAGTCCGATACTTGCTTTGGCTGTATATAGAACTGCGTACTCCACAAGTATCACGAGAGGAGGATATTTGGTAGTGAGTATAGAAGTTGGGTTGTACTTCTTCATGACCGACGCCAGAGAGGTGACTCCACTATCTGGACTAGATATCGATCCATCACAACTCATGAGCCGGGGACCAACAACTTTACTTCCCTTTCGAAGTAAGACGTGACCACAAATTTTTTTACCTCAGAAAAATCTTGACGACTTCGGCTGGGACTGAACCCAGACCAACTGGAATGAGTGGCGGTCACGCTTACCACTCAACCATCGGCGCAGTATATTTTGAGGAAGCTAAAATATAAATACTTAGAAAACAAGCTTTTATAAATTCAGAGTTAGACTTTCCAATCAATTTGAGAAATGAAAATATGAGATCTTTTCACCTCAATTTAAGTTATTCATATTCACGTGATATTAATTGAATGTCCTAATGATTCCAGGATTTTCAGGTTTGGTTCACTTCATTTTCGGGGAAATAAACCCTTTACGTTTGTGCAGTGATTTGACATATACACTACGGCCACGAAATCAAATGTGATCGCCTTTTAGACAGTCGAAATTAAACAACACGACCAGAAAAAATAATGTAAATTCATGTCTCTTGTAAAAATAATGTAAATTCACGTCTCTCTCCGTAAATCATGTAATTTTACTCCACATATGGCGTTTGTTCTGAATGGCAATAAGTGTAATTTACGTCATTGTGTATGTAAAGTATATGTTTCATGTAAATTTTAACGGAACACGGTAATGTTTCGTCATTTTGTGAATTACGGTTTGTTAAATTGTGTCATTTTTGTAATTACGTCAATGATAAAATTCATAAATTTTTGGTGTGAAGTTAAAAATGCACAACCAGAACCACAACTATTATTACGTAATGACAGAGTTTCCAAACACACCATCATCATCATCATAATCATCACAGTATTCGCCTTCTAAACAGCTTCGCTGGAGACGTGAACATTCAAAGTCAAAGTCAAGTTAAAGTCAAGTTAAAAAAATCATGAATTACGATGTCCACAAGAGCCACACCGTGGTAGAATTCCATATTAAACAGCTTGCTACACAGCAAAAAAAAAATCATGTAAGTTTACGTCTTGCCAGATGCACATAAAAGGAGCGTCCCAATTCACATAAACTCACATTTTTTACATTTCTTATAAAAGAAATGTATAGAATTCGCTCAAACTTTCAAGATTTTTTCCGAGGCCCGGAGGGCCGAGTCTTATATACCATTCGACTCAGCTGGACGATTTGGGACAATTTCTCTGTGTGTGTGTCTGTGTGTGTGTATGTAACGGACAAATTCTCATTCGTATATCTCAGCAATGGCTGAACCGATCTTATCCAAACCAATTTTAAATGAAAGAACGAAAAAAACAGTATGAACTCTATTAATTTGTTTTTGATTCTGATGTTTAGTTTCCAAGATATGAATGTTTGAATGCGTAAAAATGGCGTTTTTCGCAGTTTTTTTGAATTATCTGCCGAAATTGACGATAAAGATTAACAATTTATATGTTTTTAGACAGCTTTAACGAATACCTTTCGAACAAGCTATAGATTGTTGAAATCGGACTGTTATCAAAAGAGATATTTATCATTAAATGCGGCCGAAAGATTTTTATCATTTCCCATTGCCAGAAATATGACCAAAAACATGTAATCTATTATTAACGCCAAAACGGCTTATTTTAGGTCAATAGTATCTTCGGAGAATTTAATGGAGATAATATGCCCTTTCTTTTGGTATTGTGCTTTTGCTGATTAATCCCCCTAAGAGTGAGATATTTTCACAAATTTTCTTGGAAGTGATTATATCGAAATGATGTCTTCAGCAAATTTGTAGCTCTTACTTTTGCGAATATCTTTACTAAAGACTTTAAATATCTATTTTGAATACTTTAAAAGTTATGGCTTGTTGTTTGTGGATTACTCTTTGTCGCCTATTTAATATAGTAATAATCCATTGAAATAAGCTAAACATTATTTCGATAAAACGAATTTTGTATTTCATTTTACTATCTACAACCGCTAGAAATAATCACCGAACACTTCCAAGTTGTCTGGAAGGAACTTGATAACTTATCAGTGCAAAAATGTTCATTTGTGCGAACCTTCTGACTGAAATTTTTCTAACTTATGACCATCGGATCGATCTGAAACATATCGGAAAATGAAAAGCGAAATAAATAACTCCAAGCAACGGCGTAGCCAAGAGAAGGTTTTGGGGTTCAACACCATACAACCCCCCCCCCCCACCACACCCAAAAAAAAAATTGGATTGAAGTTGAAAATTTATTGATGCACACTGATTTAATTAAATTTTACAATAACAATTATCTGATCCGTGGATTTATTTATTTATTTATTTATAATTAATTAATATCAACAGACACAGTATGGTCCTAATGATAATTTCTTAATCTATTTAAAAAGTCAACATGTAATCTGCTACGTGGAATGTGAAGATCGAACTCGGATGACACTCTGTTGAAGGTCCGCTGCAAACCAATGATGGCACCGTTTACTCCATAGTTAGTCCGGCGAAGAGGTAATCGGAGGAATAAATTATTGCGAAGGGCGCGAGGGCGAACGTTCAAATTTATCGCACTGAGAAGCTCGGGGCAGTCAATTCGATCTTGCAAAATATCCGAAATCGTCATAGCACGGAATAGATCCCGTCGCACTTGCAATGTATCGAGTCCAATAAGCAAACCCCGGCTTTCATAACTTGGCAGCTGGTGAGGGTTGCTCCAAGGCAATCGACGAAGGGCAAACCGAACAAATCTGCGCTGTACTGTCTCAATTCGATGGACACCGTTGAGATAATGAGGGTTCCACACAACTGAACAATATTCCAGAGTTGATCGAACGAGTGAGCAGTAGAGAGATTTCAAGCAGTAAATATCTGAAAAGTGCTTAGATATTCTCATTATGAACCCCAAACAGCGTGACGCCTTTGCGACAATATAGCTGATATGCTGTTTAAACGTCAGTTGTTCATCGAGAAAAACTCCAAGATCTTTGACGCAATTCGCTCTGTCAATTGTGGATTCAGCTAGACAGTAATTGAATCGAATTGGCGTTTTTTTCCTCGAGAACGTAATGACCGTACATTTCTTGGGGTTTAGGGTCATTCGGTTGATCTCGCACCATTCCGCAAACGTTTCCAGTTGGCGTTGAAGGAAAGCTGCATCATCAGTATTCCGTATTCTATGGTATAACTTGAGGTCGTCGGCGAAAGACAACCGTGGTCCTTCTAAACAAAAGTTAACGTCGTTGAAATACAGAAGAAAAATCAATGGACCGAGATGGCTGCCTTGCGGAATACCAGATGAAGCAAAGAACTCTTCGGATACACAATCACCTATCTTGACTGCTAGACGACGATCACTGAGATACGATTGCATCCAACGGAGAATATTAGTACCAAAGCCAAGTCTATCCAATTTTGCCACTGCAATAGCGTGATTTATCTTGTCAAAAGCAGCGGAAAGATCCGTGTAGATAACGTCAGTTTGAAGGCCGTCCGACATAGCATCTGTAACATATGTTGTGAACGACAGAAGATTCGTAGATGTTGAACGTTTCGGCATAAATCCATGCTGAGTCTCGGAGATATACTGTTTGCAGTGGCTGGAGATGGGTTCCAACACAGCCATTTCAAACAGCTTAGGAACTGCGCTTAGCGTTGTAATACCACGGTAGTTGTCAACTACCTTTTTATCACCTTTTTTGTGAACTGGAAACATGAAGGAGGATTTCCAGAGTTCGGGAAATACTCCGGTTGTTAGCGACAATTGAAACAGATGACAAAGAGGTTCAATTAGACCGGCAGAGCATTTTTTTAGAATAATAGTTGGTATACCATCTGGGCCTGCCGAGGTTGAAGCCTTCATTTTCCTAATCGCCAGTTGTACCATATTATTGTCGATATTGATAGAGTTCAAAGACTGGTATGATTGAGGTACATTGAGAGCCGCGCGTGAAGCCTGGGTCGATGTCAGTTTCTCGTTGGAGAAAACACTCGCGAACTTTTCAGAGAATAGTTGGCAGATCTCCTGTAAACTAGAGCTCATACGTCCTCCATAGCTCATCGTTGAAGGCAACCCGGATTCCTTTCTTTGCTCGTTTACATGCTTCCAGAATGTTTTTGGTTCGGACTTCAACTTACGTTGCACGTTTCGCAAGTAATCGGCATGGCAACGCTTCGATGTCTTTTTATAGACTTGGTTAACATGAACGTAGTGTTGTCGCAGCACGTAGCCCCCAAACTTGGAGTACTTCTTCAGAGCGGCTCTTTTAGTCGCTTTTAACCGTCTCAGCTCGGCAGTCTGCCACGCTGGGTGCTTAGATTGAAGGCCACTTCTTTTGGGTACATAGCGATCGATAGCATAGCTCATAACATTGGAGAAGGTCTGCACTGCAACGTTGACATCATCATTGTCGAGAATTTCAGTCCAGTGGATATTCGACAGGAAGTCAATAATGCTATTATAGTTGGCTTTTCTAAAATTATAGCTGACGGTGTCAGAAGCATAGCAGTCATGCTTCACTCGAATCGCTTCAAGCAATATATGCAGGGGAGGGTGATGTCTAACAGTCTTTACCAGGGGGAACGGTGCTGCGGTAACTTTTGGCGCGTAGTCAGATTTGCTCGAAAAACAGAGATCAAGGATTCTGTTGTTCTCGTTCACCACATTATTCGTTTGGCGCAGCAGATTTAGACTGTAGCAGTCAAGCAAACTGGTGATACCAGCATGAAAAGATGACAATTCGGGATCAGCGAACATAAATCCGTCAGAAGCAGAGCGCCATTTTAATCCGGAGAAATTGAAATCACCAACAATCAGGATCTCATCAACCGGGCTTGCTTGAGCGGAAATCCGTTCCAGTGACTCAGTATGTGAATCAATCAATGTCGAATCGCGAGTGCGGTCCGGTGGAAGATAAACCACGCAAAGAAAAAGTGCGTAGCCAGCCAGTTTGATTCGCACCCACACCTGCTCGACACAGACCCCCAAAGTATCGTCAATCAGTTGCGCTTTCAATCGACGATGGATAGCCACAAGTACCCCGCCGCCGGTAGCCTTGAGACTGTTACGTGAGCTGCGATCAGTTCGGAAAACATCGTAGTTGGCACCAAATGCTTGCACTGACAGAGTGCTATCGCTAAGCCACGTCTCTGTGAGGGCGATTATGTCGAAGCATTCATCCGAACTTGCTACCAAATAATCTTCGATTACTGAATTCATACCACCGGCATTCTGGTAATATATTTGTAGGTTTGAATGCCGCGATTGATTGCCGTTGGTATCGATTTGGAAGACCCCTTCACCACTCCTGCACACAGGACCGGGACGACTGGTGAACGCTGGCTGCAATGGCTCGACTATGGCAGGGGGATCTAGGGCTTCCATAGTGCTAGCTGCAGTGCGTCCCAGGGTGCGATGAGTCATACCAGCATAGCATAGAGTGCTTAGTCCTTCTGTGATCGTTGTAGAGCCGAATGTGCTATGAAGAGACGTGCTCGTTACGATGGGATCCAAATTTTGTTTTTGACATTGAAGATTCACAGCGGCGGTAGAGTTGTGTTCATCAGCAGACTGTAAGTGAAATTTACATTGAGGGCGTGCAGCATCTTGTATTGCTTCGGAAGGACATATACCCTTCTTGGCTTTACCTGACACAGAAGAAGTCGCCGATTCGCCAGGTAAACCTAAATCGCTCGCCGGGATACAAGAAGTTGGACAGATGAGTTTATCCGGAACAGCTTGGCACTACTGTCCACCACCAGATGGATTCTTCTCCGCCGCAATCCTGATGATAGGTCGTTGGATTTTTGAATTGGTCACAAATTCACGAAAGTAGATGTTCTCCGGCCAAGAGTCTTTGGACAGAGCCTTATCCCTGTATGATTTGCTAACGCCAACTTTGAAAGTAATGAAGCTCAAAGTTGAGAGATCCTTGTCCTTAGGAACTAGACGAACTATTCTCGGTTGCAGATTCTCCCCCAGACAATCTTTCACAAGGGTAGAAACTTCATCATCCGTCGTGCTGGGATCGAATGCTGACAAGTAAACCCATAACAGCTCCTCAGGTGGTGAAATTGTTTTTATTGTTTCAAACGCAGCTTTGGATCCACGAATATTTGGAATTTTTGTTTTGAGCGAATCATCTTCCCGTTTGCGCTTAGGCGTGTTTGAAACTGGATTATATTCAGCAATTCGATTCCAAGGCGTTATAGTTGGGGATAGCGGTTTTGAGTCAACTTTAACCGAGAGAGTTTTGACGACATCTTTCAAATCAGCTATGTCGTTCTTTATAGATTTCAGAGAATTGTTGTCAGGCACTATGTCGCAACAACGCGAAGCCATTCTACGGAAATTATCATTCGAGAATAAGTCAGCACAGCCGTCGCACATCCAGAATAGATTCCGTGGGTGGGTTCCCAGGACGTCACGAACATCATAATCCATCTTGACGCATATCATGTGGAACGAATTTCCGCAGTATCCACGACATGTGATTCGATCAGAATCATTAACCACTTTCGAGCAGTTCTTACAAGCCATGCTGTTGATGTAGAAATAACGCCTAGCGGGTATGCAATATGCGCAGGAAAACGCTAACGGGTAACGTGCGTCAATGGAAGCGAACTTGCACGCAACGTGCGACAACTCAACTACCCACCAGCAGATGTCGCTTTTGGCGAAAAAATTGAGCGTAACGTCTGTGCAGTGATAATGTCAAGTGAAAACAAAAATCACAACCAAAAACAATCACTTTCACGAATCACACCGGTAGATATAATCGTGCTTGAAGTCACGAAATTTCAATGCACACGTACTACCGAATAAAACGATATACAGACAAAACGAGAATAAAAATAATCGCGAGTGTAAAACACTAAAAAATCAAAAAAAAAAAACTATCAGCTCTACTGACGACCGGAATATAGCAAACAGTGAAGTTGATAACCTGTTGTTGTAAACATCATGAGGACTTTTGATAAATTATCGGAATGGGGTCCTGACATGTAACTGATCTATTGGTCTTGATTTCACAGTTGTCCAATAGCATAAATATCAAATTCCTGCCTGAAAACATTCCAATAGAAAATTCCAGAGTTCTGTAATCAATCATAATCCTCAGATTTATTTTCAAATTGATCTCGTTTTTGTAGAAATGTACTGAAATAAGGGTCTTTATTTAATAGGAAGCGAAGTTAAAATTGATTTAATGTCTATGAAACATAGAACTGCTCACCAAAAAAATACATAACTTTCAACATTTGCTAAAAATGTTTTTGTCTTTCTCATTCACTCTAAAATTCGTCAATCTAATCCCGACCCGGAGGGCCGAGTGTCATATGCCAATCGACTGAGTTCGTCGAGATCGGAAAATGTCTGTGTGTGTATGTGGAAAAAAATGTGACCTCTGTTTCTCAGAGATGGCTGGACCGATTTGCACAAAGTTAGTCTCAAATGAAAGGTACAACCTTCCTATCGGCTCCTATTGATTTTTTCATTGATTGGAATTCCGGTTCCGGGGTTACGAGTTGAAGAGTGCAATCACACAGCAAATTCCCATATAAACTGAAATGAAAAATTTTCAAAATCAAATTTGTATTTTTGATGCCAAATGACTTTAAAATGCATGTAACATTGAGATGTTTGACAAAAATTGACTTCTTGGTACATTTTTGCATTTCTCATATAGAAAAGTTATGCAATCACTCTAAAAATCGTCTATCATACCGACCCGGAAGGAGTATGCAGTGAGGGGTTGCTACTTTAAAATTAAAACTAGTTTAAAATTTCTTAACAAGTTGAAAATTTTCGGCAGGACCTGGACCTCCCGGATCTTTCTCCATGACCCGCCGCTGGTTTCAAGCGATGTTTCAGTATCACATAGTATCTCAAGATCGTGGCTATCGATCCATTGTACGTATGTGCAAATCGTACTGAACATGTAATATTCATTTCCACCATTGTATTGAACATAACCAGCCATGGAATCGTAGTCTGGACAAATGAGAAAAGCACAATTGCACCACTAGGTGGATTAAAACAGGTTTTTATTTTGGGAATGCGTGGAGTTGAGACGAAAACGAAAAATGATTAATAACGAGGATAACACTTTCTGAATGTAGAGAGAAATTTATGAAAAATGACGATTTCCATTCGACTCTAGCAGGTCCTGATCGATTTGGATGAGCATGTGATTTTTGTTGTATGTATAGGTAAAATGTTCAAAAACAGTAATTTAAGGTCAAGATAGCATCTTTTTGAAACCGATAATTTCGGAGGTTTAGTATCGTTAAACAGCGCATCATTTGATAAAATAATTTTGACGGTATATCGTCCCAGAAGTATTGATGGTGAATTTTCTCAGGTTAATATTCATAATTACAATAAAGTCTCAACAAATTCGCTAAAGACACGAATTCTGTTACTATTTTCTGAAAAATTAATTCTGCATAATTTTAAAACTTCAAAAATTACGGTTTCGGAATTATGCCGTTTGGACAGTATGATCGATTTTCATCAAACCCCCACCAAACCGAATTTCCGGCTACGCCGCTGATTTCAAGTAAGTAGAAACAAAGTCGTTCTACACTCGTTCACAAGAAACTTCTTCGAATGCTGAATATCTATTATAATACATTGAAACTCCGATTTTATCATCCAAATATGAACATATGTTTGATGGGATCTAGCAGACGAACAAGACTGAATTCGAGTACATCCTTTCTTGAGCATGTTCTCCTTATCATGAAGATGGAAATATGCAAAAATAAAAAGTGCATCATAATCAGAAATAGTTATCAGACTCCATCAAGGGACGGGAAGAATATTTTAACAGCTTCAGTTTATTATGAAGAAAAAAAAATTGCCCGATTTAGTCAATTTCCCCATTTTGTCAGCTTAAAATACACCATGAGATTGATAAAAATGGGTCTTTATTGTATGTATTATTCACTGTGTTTCACATTAATAGATACATTTCATTTTCGGGGATTTTTTTTATTGCATCGAACTACAACAGTTTTTAGGTAGCTTTCAAGGGGTTATTTTACAGACTTCTTCCAAAATTTGGCGAACCTATTCCAATTCGTATACCAATTAATTGGTATACTTAAGGGTTTATATGTTGCAGATAGAGAAAATGCTGAAATTTTCAGCTTTTTTCCTACACAATATTACGAAAGCTTATTAAACAATTTTTCCTAATAAGTTTGTGAAAATTATAAACTATTTGAATTTTTTTAATTGTTTTATTTTTTTATTTAACCGTGATTTTTTAATAAATAGTGACCATCGCTTCACAACGTAGTCTATTTTTCATGGCTTGCGGTGAGCACGATCTCTCGAATTACTGAACTGAAAATTATGGAATAGCAATTAATTTTTAGTATTCTTTACAGATTTAACTGAATTAGATCCGCTGGTGCCCTAAGACGATTTCGCTAGATTTTTAGAGCACTGTGCATCCAGTGCATTAACGCAAGTAACGGAAGGTTATCGAAAAGATTCGTGAAAATGAAAATTCCAGTAATGATGATGATTTTCCCAAACGGTTCGTTTTCGAGAAGTTTTTATTTGTTCTTTGGCATTAGGATTTGCAATAATAATTCAAATCAAGGATACTACTGGGAAGTCACCTTTAGAAAAAGTCGATGTCGAAGTACAATTTGGAACTATGCACGCATGCACTTCAGAGATAGCGTGATATCAGGAGCTACGATTTCTTTTCAACGCTTTTTTGTGAAAAAGGCGATACTTACAAATGTAAACATAACGCTTTTTTCATACATGCAAATGAGGGCTTTGAAACGCAACAAATTAACCTAAAAATTTGGATTCTACGATATTGCTTTCTTAAACTGCAGCAAAAAATACAACGGGCGAAACTGTATTTTTGTTTCTTTATTTAAAGTTTCGCCCTCCACGCTCCATGCAAATAAACAGGGCGATCACTGATCATTGAATCATGCAATCTAGGATGTAAAAAACACAATAGTTCTTAAATAGGAAATAAAACCAAGTCTGGAAATATTCACTGTCGATTTTCTTTGAATGGTATCACTGCTAGTATCGCCCTTTTCAAGAAAAAGCGTTGATTTCTTAGTTTTCAGTCGCGTTGGAAATTTGAGTAAAGTATAAACTTCAAATCGATTCAAAAAAAAATTCGATTTTTTTGGTTCAGTACAATATATAACCCCTTTAGGAAAATTCAGTTTTCCCACCACAATTTAGATATTTTATTAACAGAGCATTAACAATAATTCGTTGGTATGTCTATTTTATGGGCCATTTTTTCGCTTTCCCATTGATTTGGTTTAAGATTTCTAGCACTGATGTTGTCCTATGCTGATTTCAGCGATTCTCTGAGTCCTGCCACTATCCCATGTAGTATGTGTTATCAAAAACATCGCGAAGCATCAAGTTCTAAATGTTCTCAAACTATATAATATCCGAAGAGAGTGATAAGAGTTATAAGAAATGTCTCATCACACTGTTAGGTGCATTAAAAACGTTTTTTACATGTAAAAATGTGAGATATTCGGCTTTTTCTAGGTCATTCACTCTGAGTTTTACATCAAAAGAGTCACAATAAAGGGCGAACACGAAATTATTGCGACACCGAAAATGTCATGCCAATTTTCTTATAATGTTTAAAATCAAACCAAAATTTTAGGGTAGTTTTATACATATATTTACTTCAAAAATCAAAAGAAAAGATGGAGCCTTGAGTGTAAAATTGAACACATTTTCGCTTGATGCCCTCCATCAAAGTCTTTACAGTGTCATCCGGTACCAGTTTCTCAGTTTTTTTTTCCATTTTCTTAACATGTCCTTCTCGTCTTTGACTGTCTTCTTGCTCTTCCGAAGTTCCCGCTTCATCATTGCCCAGTACTGCTCCACCGGGCGCAGCTCTGGACAGTTTGGCGGATTCATGTCCTTTGGAACAAAATGGACAGAATTGGCCTCATACCACTCCAGGACACTTTTAGAATATTGGCATGATGCCAAATCAGGCCAAAATAGCGGAGCTTCGTCGTGCTGCTGCAAGAACGGCAAAAGGCGCTTCTCGAGGTACTCAAATTTGTAGATCTCGCCATTTACTGTGCCCTTCGTAACGAAAGGCTCACTCCTCAGTCCGCAAGAGCAGATGGCCTGCCAAATGAGATATTTGGAGGCGAAATTCGACATTTTCTTCTTCTTCTCCAATCCCGGAATTTTCTTAAAATCGGCTTTTATATACGTTTCATCGTCCATCACACAGCCATATTTTGTCAGCATCTTCTCGTAGAGCTTCCGTGCCTGAGTTTTAGCCGCCGATTGTTGCCGCTCATCGCGGTTTGGGAAGTTCTGTACCTTGTATGTATGTAGTCCAGCTCTCTTCTTTGCATTCTGGACGTATCTCTGCGACATGCCGATCTTTTTAGCCAAATCACGACTTGAGACGTTGGGATTTGCTTTAATCATCCGCTTCACCTTTCCCTCCATCTTTTTGTTCTCCGGTCCCGGTTTTCTTCCAGCTCCTTTGCCGTGGTCCAACGTCAACCGCTTCTGGAACCGCTTCAACACTCTGGAGACGGTTGAATGGTGAATGTTCAACATTTTTCCCGACTGCCGGTGCGACCGGTCAGGAAAATTCCAGGTGTTTGGAAACAATTTGTTCTCTAGACTCGCATTGGTTCACCTCCATTTTCGTTGAATCGAAAAACACGACTTCGAGTTTGACAGCATGTATATAATACACATCAATGAGAAAGTGTGCAAAATTTGGTTGATTTTTACCCAATGGTAAAAAGTTATGCCTCGTTGAATGTGTCGCAATAATTTTCCTTTATTCAATTTTATATATAATAGCATATACAATTCTATTATCGGACAAAAAATACGTCGCTGCGTTGTTTACGTGAAATCTAATTTTCATTTTTTCTAAGAGTGTAGCCACACGAACATTGGTTTTAAGATTGACTTTACCGAAGATGCCGATTGTCTATGCTGTCAGGGTTAGTTGATAGGCCAAAATTAATTATATCATATGTATGTACACTATAGCCACGTAGTTAGAAAGTTCCGAATCAAACAGATAATATCCACACAGACTTGTCCTTGAATACAAGTTCGCTGAGGGCGCGAAGTTTGTAAGAAATCAGGATAACCAGATAAAACATGTCCAATAATGTATTATTATTTCACATATACATTAGCGCCACGTGTTGACAGAGTTTCGTGTTAAAAGGGTTGTCATGCACATGGGCATGATCTTTTGAATCTTCTAGGATGTTAGGAAAACAAGATGAAACAAATCGAAGTGCACATATTCACATGTACGCTAGCGTCACGTAGCGACAGTATTCCAAACTGAACTTGTCACCTGACAAGCCGCTTTGGCCCAAAGAACAACTTTGCTGAAGAGAGCAAAGATGCGGATAATCAGAATTTGGAGATATAGCATCTTGGATTCACCCTTTCCTAGATGATGCTAAACTTTTCGGGGGGTGTTGCAATGTTCAATATGGGTATTTCAATAATTATTGAAGCGGTTCTAAACATATGACGGGTAGTGGATAATTCAGCTAGACTTTTGAAGGAACACAGTACTGCAATATATTTATTTGTAGTTGTAAATGAGAAAGGGTTTTAGTGTTGAAAGTAAATTTGTCTCTCTTAAGAAAATATCATTATTAAATTTAGCAATAAATATTAATTATTCAGATCCAAGCACCTACATTCAAAAAATAGTAAATATATCTTATTTCAAGGAGAATCCCCTGTAACTATCTCACCAAAATGTAGGTCTCGCATCATCTATAAACATCTTAGAAGACATCATTGCTGTTTTCCTGTGTATGTGGCTCGTTTTGTGGCAATAAAATGTGCGTCGAGAGAGAGGAACTCATTAAGAAAATGTTTCCAAATACCGCTCATGATTAAGTGACCTATGATTGTTAATGTACATGCACGGTTTTGGTAATACTATTTTTTGAAATTTGTTGATTTTGTGCCTATCCAGAAGACTTAACAGATTATCCAAGAGATTTTCAGAATATATTGAATTGGCAAGGTTTACAACATAATTTACGACTGAAGGTTGTATCTGTTGCCAACCTGTATCTGTTCTCAACCGAAATTATGCATTGGAGAAACATTCATTCAGACGACAATACTCGAAGACAACGGTAAACGCTAGGGCGGGGAAGAGCTGATTCCGAGATATCCTCTCATTTCAAACCGATTCCAGCTCAGTTCAAATGAATTTAATTTCCGGTGCACTTTGCATTCACTATGACAGCCAACATACAAGGCCGATCTTTGACAGTATGTGGGATTAATCAAGAATTCTCATGCTTCTTGCATGACAATTATAATTATTCATGTTCGTGTGTTAGAAAACCGGACAACAAAGTCAAGAACTCAATCTATCACGTGTGATATGTGATCTCCTCGACCTCTTCACATTTCGTGTAAATATGGTGTATGTATAGTATTCAATTGAATTCGAAAGATGTACCGTTGAATCGATAAGTAAGATTAGAGTCGCATCATCTGTTATTGACTGTGAATTTCAGGTTAAATCGCGACTTTTTGCAACTTAATTTTGAACGGGTGAGCTAGTTATTTATAAACAACACGGACATGAACGGGTTAATCTTAGCTCCTGTTGTGTTCTCGTAGTACAATCTGCCAACGTGTGTCAGCAACATTTAACTCTAACAGGTGATTCCAGCATTTCAAGAGATACTTTTCCCCGTTGTTTCCGAACAAATGGTAAAACAGTAATTTTCATGGATGCCGGTGGTAATCTGATGGTGGGACCGGAAGGGATCAGTCTGTTTCAGTTTCCGGCAGTCTCATTGTTTCAGATTATTTTGACGAGGGGCAACGAAAATCCCTGATTGGAATGAACTTTTTGCGGCTTTTGTAAGTGGCTGTCGAAGGGATGACGGTCGGCAGGAGAAAGTAGGTTTAGGAATTATTCAGTTCACCTTCCTTCCCGAGCCGGGTCGTTGATGATTCTTTTGAGCTGGTGAGTTGGTTTTGTGACAGCAGGAATTAGAGATTCATAACCATCAGGAAGGGATTCGTTTACCATCTTTTCATTACGGACTGCTAGAGAACTTGTGATTTGTTTTGGTACTGAAGAGTTGAACGAGTGGAATATCATGTCGGTGACAAACGAGTGATTTGCGAAGTGGGGATATGTTCATCCTTTTAATCTTCTTTTTAGAACAATCAAATATATATGTTATTTGCGTTGACTCTGGAATTAACATTTCAGTACATCTAAAACTTTCAGAATAGGGTTATCTTGGCGTACGTTGTCAATGTGCTATAAGTTTGTCGTACTTTTGTACAGCGAAGCGGCACGAGACTCTATCAAAAAAGTTCTCAAAAGATTTCAAACATCCCGTACATACATATAACTGTTTTTAATTTCATTTATATAGGGTATTGAGCTTATTTATGCCCTATTTTTTGCTCATTGGTCTATTATTATTTTGGAAACCGTTGGTTTGAGAAGAATCTATGTTCATCTCATTGTAACAAATGTAAGAATGAAAAATGGGGTAATCGATAAAAGTGTATTCAGACCATTTTTGTTATTATGTGTTTAGATTGATACGAATATATAAAGATTATATCGATTGTAAGCCGAGTAATTACCGATATACTGCCCATAAAAGCATAAGAGTCCCATATTGAAAAACAGCAAGCTGAGAAAAACGCTATTCAAGATTAACATTTTCATTAAGCCTTATGGATGGTACAACCAAGGTTTGGTAGTTTTTTCGATATTTTCTAAACAAACCTGGTAATCTTATTTGTGCATTGTGATTCAGTGGTGACACAGAATACAATCCAACAGATATCTCATTTTCGACGCCAATTACGCCACGTTATATTTTTGACAACACTGTCAACCCCTAATAAAGATCACGGATGGCTTCGGCTAGGAAACAAAACCAATGCTACAAAACGCAGAGCAGTGTCCTGTTCCCGTAGCTGAACAATACATACCCTACTATCTAAGTGTTCTCGTCTCTTGACCCTGTTGACCGACAAAAGCAATGTAGCTATTGTCTGTCTGTCTTCTCGGTCTGCTAATGAGTGGGTTTTCTCATTTACCTTGTGCTAACGGCTACATTATATTCTCGGGATTTGTTTACTCTCCGGCTGAAATCTTCGCCAACATTGTATGCTTCAAAGAACAGAATGGGTCTATTTATTAACCAGGAATTGTTTGGAAACATTTGTTTTAATGCTTTTATAATCCTTTATATACTTTGTTAAATGATTGGAACCAGCCTCGGTTTCAATGAAAACTAATTATTTTTAAGTGGCGATTATCACATAAACTGTCAACATCATACTAAATCATTGCGCGTGGCTCAAAAAACAAAGATTTTTTTCTTCGTAAGTAGTGTTCGATATCCTTCATAATTTCAGAACACGAACTCAAATAGATGTCTTAGTAGGGAAAAGAAATTATTAGGCAAATTACAATACTTGACGTATGCATTGGTATGTAGTATCACATATACGCAGGGATTCGTAAAGTTTGTATTAACATTGTATAAAACATAGTTGAGCACTAGAGTAGAGTAGAGTTTCGAGATATAAACTTTATGACTCGTGAGGATTTAGTTTTGCGAAGAGTTATTTTCTGTGACACATGTAAATATTACACACAGTATTGCATACTAATCATTTGATGATTAAACCTTTCACTGTGCCTGAAATTATTATTATCAGAAGACTGGAATCATTTGGATGAACGAAGTCGAATATTACTCCAGATCAATTTTTTTATATTCGTCATTTTATTTCTTCAAAAGAGTTCTAACAGAGACTCCCTAAATTTTATGAAATAAGCCCTAGAAAAAAGGGTTTGTTAATAAGTTAAACCAAAGAAACACTGCTCTTGGTGGTGTATCTGTTGCTGAACAGTACTGTCATTCGACTGAAACGTCATCCGTGGGCGATGACGTTACCCGACGCGGGAGGATAGCTGTCACTTTATCAAAAACGCTGAGTAAGGCATCGTGCACCGGAGGAGAAAAACTGAATTCTATTAAATTGATTTAATTACAGTGAGATATTATCAGTTCAGTTAAAACTTATATAGAGATTTACATGCGTATTGTATTCTAAAACTATACATCCTAAGCTAATCACAGTAAGTTACGGTACAGTCTAAAAGTATAATTCGTAAACCTAACCTAAACCTAAAATCACAGATTAGCACATGTTAGTACGGACGAAATTCATTTGATTCATAAACGGTTGTGGTTCATTACCGAAAATTGTAAGTAAATGTACTATACTGTACACCTGATGCTAATAAAATTATTTTCAGCTTCTCACACCAAAATACCGAGTTTGTGAACGGCTAAAAAGAATCGGCCAAGAGCCTCCTTTGTTCTCGGAACAAAACTTAAAGAATTTTCGACACATTTTCAATGGAGTCGAACATGGATCCAATGGATAACCCCACGGATGATATAACCCCAGAGAAAAATAAATCTTCCAGCTGCGTTTGCTGCGATCGTCCGGAGACAAGTGACGATTGCGTTCAATGCGATCAATGCGATGGATGGTGGCATATGTCATGTGCGGAAGTGACTGCATCGGTTGCTGATCGGCCGTGGACCTGCGCCCACTGTTTGCCGCTGAGTGTTTGCTCCCGAGCAACGGTATCCAGCGCTAAGGCAGCACGTTTGTCGTTGAAAATGAAGCTGTTGGAAGAGCAACAAGCGATGGAGAAACGTCATCTCGTCGAGAAGTATGCAATCCTGGAAGCGGGGCAGAACGATATGGATGAGATGGCTAGCAACCGAAGCAGGGTCAGCAGAAGGACGAGTCTAGAAAGGGTAAAGCAGTGGAAGCAGCAATGCACTGATCAGGGTGAAGGCGCATATAGTCTTCCGCCGGTGGGTAAATCGGCAGACTTTACAGCAGCCTCTCTGAATCAGAACTCACGCATCCCGAAGAACTCGGAGCGAAGCAATTCGTACCAGCACGCTACAGCTAACATCAATATGCCTACTTCGGAAAAACCGGCTACAGATACAACAGTGCAGCAAGGAAGACAACACCATGGGTTCAGTTTCTACAAACCACCGCTGAATTCAACAGTAAAACCATTCAACCTTCAGAGTCTTTCTAAGCGGGAACAGCAGCAGTACACCAGCGCGTTCCCCAAATCAACTTTGGTACAACAAGAGGTAGTCAACACAAGAGGTAATGTCGAACCCCAAGTGCCCCCCGTAGCACGTGAAGGTAAGCCACTTTGTGATCCAATTATTAATCCACCTGTACCATCAAAATTCGAACACTCCCTCCAACAAATTATCAAACAATTTGGAACGATGGCATCAACGACCACGATTCCGTCGTTGGGAGCGAATGTGCTTCCAATCGAAACAAAACCCGTTCCGTTGTCCGGAACGAATGTTGGCTTACAGCCACCGGCAAATCCAATTATTCATGGATTCGTTCCCCCACCCGCGGGTACGCCGATTTCTGGCCCGTCGCTAATAAACCCGGTGCTATCTATCGGAACAGTTCCCCCTCCGCTGGGACTACCGATTATTGATTAATTTACTCCCTCCCCCTCGCAGTTATCCGCGCGTCAAGTGATGCCCCGCGATCTACCTACGTTTTCGGGCAACCCAGCTGACTGGCCAATATTCATTAGCACCTTCATGAATAGCTCGTTAGCGTGTGGATATAATAGCGCCGAAAATCTCGCGCGTCTTCAACGTTGTCTGAAAGGACCCGCGTATGAATCTGTCAAAAGTAGATTGTTGCTTCCTGAATCAGTGCCGCATGTAATCGATACCCTTCGTTTGTTGTATGGACGACCTGAATTGTTAATCAGTGCTCTACTACAGAAAATGCGCAGTGTTCCGGCGCCGAAAGCGGAAAGATTGGAGACAGTCATCGACTTCGGTATAGCTGTGCGTAGTCTCTGTGATCACCTGGAAGCCGCTGGACAACAAGAGCACCTATCCAATCCCACGTTGCTGATGGAGTTAGTGGGGAAACTGCCTGCGCACACCAAGATGCAATGGGCGGATCATATACAGCAGCATGCGGTGGTCAACCTTAAAGTGTTCGGGGACTTCATGCTCAGGGTCGTCACTGCCGTTAGCAGAGTAACAATGTACGTTGGCGAGGACGGCGGCTATCAGCAGAAGCCTAGGCAGAAGGGAGCTGTGAATACCCACACGAGCGAAGCGGAGTCATTTCAGGAGACAGTGCGCGAGAAGGAACGGGTGTGTGCGTGCTGCAAGAAACCAGGGCACCGAGTATCAGCGTGCTCTGCGTTTAATAACGGGCTGTGTCGGAGCTGCCTTAATGCTCATGGAAGGAGAAGCTGTAGAAACGCAACACGGTGTGTGATCGAAGGATGTCAGTATCGTCATCGTCCGCTCCTGCATTCTGATCGAGTTAGTTCCATTAGTCGTCCTACCCAAGGATCGTCTACAGTACAGAATCACATGCATCGGCAAAGCAAGCAGGCTCTTCTATTCCGTATTATACCAGTCGCCATCTCAGGGCCGCGAGCTACCATCGAAACTTTCGCTTTTCTGGATGATGGCTCGGATCTATCGCTGATCGAGAACGACCTAGTAGAGCAACTGGGAATCGACGGTAGGACAAAACCTTTGTGCCTGAAGTGGACAGGGAACGTCACCCGTGTCGAATCGGATTCGAAACAAGTTCGAATTTCGATCAGAGGAGCTAGCAGCGCAAAACAATTCACTATTGATGATATCCGTACTGTAAAGGAGCTTACTTTGCCGGAACAGAGTTTAGATTACGGTGAACTGGCGCAACGTTATCGTTACCTCCAAGGTTTACCGATTGTCAGTTACGCAAATGCTGTTCCCCGTCTGTTGATAGGCGTTAACAACGTGAACCTCACTGTCCCGCTGCAAGTGAAGTCGCTTTCTCCGCCGTAGCGTACTTCAGAGTGATCAACACGGAGGGCAAAGCAGAGTGCTCGATAGTCGCGGTCAAAACGAAAGTTGCACCGCTGAAGCCACTCTCGATTCCTCGCATGGAGCTACAAGCAGCAGTTCTGGGCAGCCGTTTAGTGTCGTTTGTTCAGGAGAATCACAGCGTGAAGGTGAAGCAGCGTTTTCTGTGGAGTGATTCCGCCACTGTGTTGGCCTGGTTACGCGCCGATCATCGTCGGTACACGCAGTACGTAGCATGCCGAGTAGGGGAGATATTGACAACAACAGACCTCTCAGAATGGCACTGGGTCCCCAGTAAGCTAAACCCTGCAGATGCAGCAACAAAGCGGGGTAAGAATCCGTGTCCGGAAGCAACCGACGAGTGGTTTAAAGGTCCTGAATTTCTTCGGCTTGCCGAGGAGAATTGGCCGAAGCAACCGAAACCTTCAAAGGTGCCTGAAGAGGAACTGAGACCCTGCTTTCTGATCCAGGGGTCAACTATTCCGGAGGTTGTGATAGAATTTTCTAGATTCTCTAGATGGAGACGATTGCTAGGCGCAGTTGCATACGTACACCGTTTCTTGGGCAATTGTAGGCGTAGATGTCGAGGAGAGACGCCGGAATTGCTGCATCTTAGTCAAGAGGAACTGAAGAAGGCGAAGAACACGCTTGTGTGGATTGCGCAATGGCAGGAGTATCCAGATGAGATGATTGCAGTTTTGAGAGGACAAGCAGAATTACCTAAATCGAGCAGTTTGTATCAGTTGACACCAACAGTCGATGAGTGTGGCGTGCTACGCGTCGGCGGAAGAATTGGAGCTGCACCGCATACATCATTCGATGCTAGGTTCCCGGTGATTCTCCCAAGAAAACATCCGGTGACGACGCTAGTTGTAGATGATTTCCATCGTACCTTTCGTCATGGTAATTCTGAAACGGTAGTGAACCAGATTCGGCAGTTCTACAGCGTCTTCCAACTAAGGAGAGTGGTGAAGCAAGTTGCGACCGTCTGTCAGTGGTGCAAAGTTAAGAAGGCGACTCCGAAGGTTCCGCGAATGGCGCCGCTGCCTTTGGCCCGCTTGTCCTCGTTTACTCGACCATTCACCTACACTGGTATTGATTTTTTCGGACCGTTGCTGGTGAAAGTAGGAAGGAGCTCGGTTAAACGCTGGATCTGTCTGTTCACCTGTCTAACCACCCGTGCTGTCCATGTGGAAGTTGCACACAGTCTTTCCACACCGTCCTGTATCAAATGCATACGTCGCTTCATCTGTCGCCGAGGAGCGCCGGTGGAAATCTACTCCGACAATGGTACCAACTTCCAAGGTGCCGAACGACTGCTGCGGAAAGAACTCGAGAACGTACATGGAGACTTAGCAGCAACGTTCACAAACGCATCTACCAAATGGGTCTTTATCCCACCAGCTGCACCTCATATGGGAGGCGCGTGGGAGAGGCTGGTGCGATCCATAAAGTCAGCCATGGAAGCAGCCTACAACAACGACCGGAAACTGGACGACGAAGGGCTGGTGACGCTAGCCGTGGAAGCCGAGGGTATTGTGAACAGCCGGCCACTTACCTACCTACCCCTAGATACTGCTGAAGTAGAAGCCCTGACTCCTAACCATTTCCTGTTGGGAAGTTCCACTGGTGTTCGTCAGCCTGCAGTACCGTTCAGTGATCCTGTCTCTGCCGTAAAGAATTCTTGGAACCAAATACAACGTCAGCTGGACGTCTTCTGGAAGCGCTGGATACGGGAATATCTTCCGATGCTGACTAAGCGAATGAAGTGGTTCGGAGAAGTGAAACCAGTGGCTGTCGGAGATTTGGTCCTCATAGCAGACGAAGTCCGTAGGAATGGCTGGACGCGCGGAAAAATCAAAGATGTCGTGACTGCGGAAGACGGACGAATTCGACAAGCGATAGTTCAGACTGCGAGGGGGATATTGCGTAGACCGGTATCGAAGCTAGCTGTGTTGGAGGTTGAGTTGGATGGTAAAACTGGGACCAGTGGCCAGTGTTACGGGGGGGAGAATGTTACTGCCAACACTGCTCTTGGTGGTGTATCTGTTGCTGAACAGTACTGTCATTCGACTGAAACGTCATCCGTGGGCAATGACGTTACCCGACCCGGGAGGATAGCTGTCACTTTATCAAAAACGCTGAGTAAGGCATCGTGCACCGGAGGAGAAAAATTCTATTAAATTGATTTAATTACAGTGAGATATTATCAGTTCAGTTAAAACTTATATAGAGATTTACATGCATATTGTATTCTAAAACTATACATCCTAAGCTAATCACAGTAAGTTACGGTACAGTCTAAAAGTATACTTCGTAAACCTAACCTAAACCTAAAATCACAGATTAGCACATGTTAGTACGGACGAAATTCATTTGATTCATAAACGGTTGTGGTTCATTACCGAAAATTGTAAGTAAATGTACTATACTGTACACCTGATGCTAATAAAATTATTTTCAGCTTTAAGCTGTCTCACACCAAAATACCGAGTTTGTGAACGGCTAAAAAGAATCGGCCAAGAGCCTCCTTTGTTCTCGGAACATTCTCATTCTATAAAAAATTAAATAACTTTCACAATTTTCATCCAATTTAAACTAACAAGGGTTTATTTTCATTGGTTATTAACAGGCTATAAGTTTCACTTAAAATTTGATTCTTAAATTTACCCAAAATCTTGATCAATCGCTCAATTTTCTTTAAATTTTTTGACTAATTCGTAAATGACGTCAGAAGCATTAGTCGCATCAAAACAAAATGTTTTGACGACTGAAAGTACATGCATTTACCATTAATTTAACATAACTATATTTCCAGTTGATGCGCTATAACTGAAGATATATGGATTTTACTAAACGTACTTTTTTCTTTGAAGGTGAAATTCACTTTTTTACTCTAACTCGAAAACTGTATTTTTTTGGACATCATTTTCGGATTCAGCATTCAATTTTATATTGAAAATGGAGGTCACATGTTGAAGTTTTTGATATTTATTTTTGTTTTGTAAACTAGTGACATCAACACAAGAAATTTGCTCCGCGCTATTCACGGTGTCCGCCAAAAAATCAAGAGTGCATCTAACTTTATTACACATTTTTCGTGAATGTCACGTACAAAAAATATGGGAGAAGGAGCTTGGGTTGTCTATCTATACTTCCGGCCATCATGTCGTATTGAAGATACACTTGATATGTGTATCTACAAAAGCGATATGACACCTGGTGTAGAAAGTGCACTAATGACCTGACAATCTTTTTTCGTTAGATTTTCTGCTCAGGAAATCATATTTCGTAGCCAAATATCACATGTGATGCCAGTGATAGGTGGTGAAAATCAGAAAGATGGTGGAAGAGCAGAGGGTACAAGACCAAGTGCTCCCTGGTTGATACCAAAATGATAAGCAAGGGGAAAATCTAAGAGTCATGCAAGGGGTCTGGAAGGAGATATTTTAACCCTGCTATTAATACTAATGAGGTTTTAACTTGGTGCTATACTGAGCCGAGTTTTTTTCCAAGTTGTGGGTCAGAGGTTGGCTCAGCGTCTATTAGCAAATTATATTATGTATATTATTTATACCGTAGTATAATATCAATTAAATTTAAATAATCTCTCTTTTGCACCTCGGTAGCCATTCATAATGATCATTGTGAGTCACACCTCATAATGAACAGTTATCAATGGTCCTTAATAAATCGGGGTCTAACGCATCACACATATATAAAGGCCGTTTTGAACTAGTTGCTTAACGTCACCAAACTGACGATTTGAAAATCAATTATAATAAAAACAATTTATCCTTATTCCTCAAACAGTTTATGACATAGCAACATATAAATCCAATTACGAACACTAATGACACCCTCTATTTTTATTTATTTTTGTTTGCTTCTTTTGTTACAATATATGCAACTTGGCGCAAGAGGAAACGACGGCTAAAAGAACGGAAATGCAATAGACCAAGTACATCAAGAACAAACAGGAAAGCTACGTACAAGGAAACAGGCATCTGAGAAATTATTTACTTATCTATTAGCTTATTTAATAATTGTACACATAACTACGATACTAATTACTATTATTTTTATTTTGCTTTTCTTGTCTTGTTTCAGAAAACCAAAATCTCTCCACTATCTCTTAATTTCCTGCCTCCGATTATCTTCTATGTAATATTATATATAATATATGAAACTTGCGGGACTGGTTAACAGCCGGCGCCTGATTGTTAAAGAAACTGGTATTCTATACGGCCTAGCACATACGAAAAGTTCGATTTAGTAGACCCATATCTCAACAGAGTCTACATGGACGGATGAACGTCTGCCAGGGTTCGGGCTGACAAATAACAATAACTATAACGATATCACGTACACAAAATACGACAATAGTATTTAATAGTTGTGAACAGTTTGAAATAAAATCGATTTTGCCAAATCGATCCTCTTTGTTAAAAAAAATCGATGTTGTTAAACATCGGTCATAAAAGATCGAAAGAAAACAAAAATATATATAAATAAATAGGAAAACTTTTTTTCGATGAACTAAAGACAATTAACGAAACATTTACGAAAAAAATTCGTTATCAACGATAACATTCATGCAATGTATACTAAATATGTGAATGCACGAAAACTTTCGTTCGTCAAGCGCTGATTTTTTCGTTTCGTGAAATGAACGAAACCTACAATGTATTTACAATGTACGAAAATACTACGTTGCAGAAAACGATGAATGAATTCGTGCATTGTACGATCATTTTCATTATATATACGATTTTTTTCAGTGTAACAATGTAATATAAATTTACAAATTTTTAGTGAACGACTTGAGGTAAAAATTCCAATAAACAATAATAATAATAATAACATTAAAATTTTTAATGAACGTAACCATCCTTGGAATTCTAGTGTTCACGACTAAGAAAGGTACAATTGGCCACTAGGTGTATTAAGACATCCGAATCATTTTCTGAAGTCGTATGGTGCACTTGAAATTCTCTATTAAAATCTAGAGTACATTGATATTGTTCTATAAGACCAATTTACATTTGGAATACCTCAGGTGAGCCAGATAAAGCATCATACTAGTTTACAAAGTGCGTTCTTGTCTCTTTTATCTACCAACCACAGATTGGACTTGTTATGTACCTTCTATACCAGCTGCTAGGAATCAGCACCGTTATTGGATCGATCGTCTGTATCGTAACGATGACTCCCATGCAGTTCATTATTGGCAAAATGATGTCAGCAAACTCCAAGAAAGCCTCCGTAAGTAATTCTTGATCTATAGAATAAATTCATATGCATTGGTATAGCATTTTCCAACGAACAACCTTTTAATTCAATGTGCAATGGTGCCGACTTGCAGGGACACATGACAAAATGCCTTTCAGAATGTGTAGTCATGCAGCTTCAAAGCGCATTCATTTATCAAGATTGAACCGATATGGATTTCCCATGAAGTACGAAGCAAATAATGACTCGGTCATGCTACGGAAAAGGTGCTTCCTATCGATACAGCAATATGTCGCCGTTGTCCTAGTTTCCGCAGGCAGGACATTTATTATTCTGTCATCCAGTTTTCCCCGCTTTACATCGAACCCTATTGACATGCTTAATTTGCACCCATTTCTCTTTTTTTTCTTCTTTCTCATCCATCCGGTGCCGTCTGCCGTTTGCGTGTCCTGCTGGCCAGGAATGCACCGATGAACGGCTCCGACGGATCAATGAGGTTCTGCTGGGGATAAAATTAATTAAACTCAACGCCTGGGAGAATGTCTTCCGGGAGAAGATCACGAACGCCCGCCGGCGGGAGCTCCGGCATCTGGATCTGGATTCATGCTACTGGACGTTAATGGGTGAGTACAGTTTGGCCTGCTGCTGCTGCTGCAGCGACCCGGTGGCGCTTTATGTTTCAGGGCTTCTTTGGTGAGAAAACGATAAATGGAGATTTTAGGTATAAGAATAATTTAATTTTTCATGCTTATCAGAAGTTTCAGTTGTTTCAGTTGTTTCAGTTGTTTCAATTGTGCATTTTGCTTTCTAGTGCCATTGCTTGAGATTTTTGTACTGCAAAACGTAATGAATTTTTCGTGAGACTGTTTACCAGAACTGCATGTCGAGACGCGTCGTGGTGCTTTTGTGACCAAAGAAAAATTGACCAATGGGCATATTTATAGTCTTCCCAAAAGGCAATATATTAGAAAAGAGTCTTTTGGTGCTCAGGGCCGTCGAGGGCCTCGTCGGGTCCCAAAGCTGGTATTACTGATGAGTCCTTCCAAACCTGATTATTTGAATATTGATTAGATGAATTGTATACATTCAACTGTTCAAATCAAACTATGTTGGATCTGTAGCTGTTTCCTTTTTATCAGAGTCTTATTATGCTATTATGCTTATTATCTAATTCTCAAGAGAGGGTTTTGATTTTTAACGTTTTTTTCAGAGGCCTGAACCCAGTCTTGTGAACCAAACGACTCATTGGGTAAATGTTTGTTATCGAGAAGGGGTCATCAAAAGACACCGCTGCGTAGTGATCGGAAACCCCAAAAACGTGAACTTACTTCACTAGAGGCCAAGCCATCGAATACATTCACAGGGTATCTTTGGACGAATTATTCGTATGAATATTTCCCACAACTTGGTAAAAATTGAAACTGGGCACGACTTACTACGATCAAACTAAAAAAAAACTTTTTATATTGACGAGGTAGAAAGTTGGTGTCTTCGACAAAGTTTTAAAAAAGCTCGTATTGAAAAATTTTGTTGAACCTGAACTTGTAGAACTTAAGGTTATCGACTTGTAAAGCGTTTTCTATGGCAAAACCCTTAAATTTAGTTTTTTAATATAATTTTTTTCACTGTGACTTTTCGTGCAAACCATGTTCCAACAAATATGAATGCTTTAAAACCACATAATATTGTTGAAGACTGTAAGTAAAAATACCTATTCGTTTCAAAGTTATTGACAATTTTAACATTTTCTACCGTTAATAAAAAAATTTAACGAAAAAATATGAAAAAAAAATTTTTGGTGATTTTTATGAGGAAAAAGTAAATAAACATTACAAAGTGAGCTTATCCTATTCATAGGGCTCTAGAGTGACACGCATCAACCTTTCTTACCTTTATTTATTTATTTATTTATTTCGTCAATCGATGCAGACTACAGATTTCCTTAATTACTAATGTGTATATTTCGTGAATTTAGTATAAATGAAGCATTTTCGGCTTTTACAGAATCATTTTCTTACGCGTTAAAATTTCTCTTGTGTATTAAATATTGTTTTAGTTTCAGTTTAGACATTGTAAAATCAATTGAGTGGCAATAGTGATTATAAATAGACATCATTCGATTTATGGGGCTATATTTTGCATAGTTTGTGCGAAAAGGAGTTATTGAAAATATGCTTCGATTTCGTAGCTGTCGTGAAGGTGCATAAAAGTTCAATTTGGATAAAATTTCAGCTGAATCGATACGATGCGAAACGATATTACTAATGAATGAGAGCATTGCAAATTCGCGACGCTCCTTTAATGTTTGAATATTTATAAGCAAGCAGCGTGCTTCATAAGATGGCAGAGGGAATGCTGTCCATCCTAATTTACGAAGGGCAAATAATAAAAACTGTTTTTGTACCGATTCTATTCGTTCTTCATGTCTGCTTGAAAAAGGGCACCAAATAATACTGCAATATTCCAATATCGACCTAACATATGCAATATATAATGTTTTTATTGTATAAGGATCTTCAAAATGATAGCTAAAGCGTTTTATAAAATTGAGCATGTTGTTAGCTTTGTGTATAATTGTGTTATAATGATCAATAAAATTTAACTTTGAATCTAATATAACACCTAAATCCCTAATTCTTTCACATTTTACTACAGTCTGATTTCCTAAGGTAATCTCAACATTCGGTGTTTGTCGTTTTCGACTAAGGGTTATTGAATTACACTTTTTCACGTTCAGTTGTAAGAGGCTTTTTTGACACCACATGTGGAAAATTTGTATTTCGTTTTGAAATGTATTAATATCCTCGGCATTTCTTATCTCCAAATAAAGTTTCATATCGTCCGCATAAATTAGTATTTTAAGTTTGTTGAGAATGGAGGAGATATCGTTCACGTATAAAATAAACAATAGAGGGCCTAAATGAGAGCCTTGTGGAACTCCTGAGGTGACTTGAATTGGATTAGATTGCTTTCCTTTAAATTTAATTATTTGCTGACGTTCGGGGAGATATGTTTCTAACCATGTAAGTAGCCCAGGCTCAATGCCAATCTTTGTCAATTTATAAAGTAACATTGGGATGTCAATGCGATCAAATGCTTTACTAAAGTCTGTATAAAGTGCCTCCACGTAGTTTCCATTATCCATAATCTGGACATTGAAAATAGTGCCTGCTCGTCCATTTTGGTTTGCACCTTTCTCTCTTATACGCAGTTGCAGTTGGTGTAAAAAAATAATAAAATTCTTCAATAAATCTAAAACAAATGAGTACTTTTACAAGAGGTGTGCGCCGCGCCGCCGATTTTAGGCAAAAATTTTACGTGCATTCTTCAACAATATCTTCACATGCATCTTCAACAATAATTCAATTTTTACATGCAGTCTTCAACAATATTATGTGGTTTTAATACCTCAACATTTGCCTGGAACATCGTTTGCACGAAAAGTCACTGTGAAAAAAGTTATATTAAAAAACTAAATTTAAGGGAGTTGCCTTAGAAAACGCTTTATAAATCGTTAACTTTAAGTCCTACAAGATCAAGTTGCTCAACAAAATTCTTCATTATGAGCATTTCCAAAACTTCGTCGAAGACACTAACTTTCTACCTCGTCAGTATAAAGTTAATTTCTCTAGTTCAATAATAGTAAACCATGCCTAATTTTAATTTCTATCAGATTATGGGAATATTCATACGAACAATTCCTTCAAAGACACCCTGTAAATATATTCGATGGTTTGGCCTCTAGTGAATTAAGTTTACGTTTTTGACACTTCCGACCACTGTGCGCTACCTGTTGGCTCGTGGTGGATTCGGATTCGTTTGTAGTAGTTGTTAGGCCAACCGACTAAACCTAAACCTCTTCTATTTCGCAATCCACATCCATCCGGGGCAACCGTTAAGTACTGCTTTAGTAGGGAGACATGAACCGATCTGGAAATTTTGACCATAAGGATTTGCCACCTTCGCCGGGTTTCTTATTCTTCTTGGTGCTAGTCGTTCCTATTTATCTGCCAGCTGGTGCTGAGAACTTCTCGGCGGCGGTATTTCACCCTATCCCGATGCCCATTTTCGCGATCCATTTCGCTGCCACTCCAACGGAATAATTCTCGGCGGTAAAATTTCTGCAGAGAACGATATCCTGATTTTCTCCAACTTCGTGTTTGTCCTCCTTAGCTGCCGTTGGTAGCCCGCTGACCGACATCTGCTGTCTGCTCACTACTGTTGCTAATATCGAAGCTTGTCAAAACTTAAACCGATCCTTCAGAGAAGCCGTCCAACTTCCTTTTCAGCCACCCTCGCAAAGTTTCCTCATTCGTTTCTTCATTGACTTGTTTCTAGAGTGACCGAACTCAAATGACATTTTATGTGTCAAAACGATTTGAAGTATATTTGTTTCCTGAACAGGAAGTTAATAAATTTTCAAAAGTGATTCAAAAACCTCATGGGGGGGGGGTTTGAACCCCCAACTCCCCCTCCACCCATGAGCACGGGCTTGTATGCTACTGTATAGTGCTTCTATTGAAATTAACGAATTCAAGGAACAAAACCCTGTGACTGTGGAACATTAGCACAACAGTTATGGATTTCAAAGGCTTTCCTATCCGTCCAACATCTGTCTGATGAAAATCACAACACAGTTCGTTGCTATAAAGAATCGTTCACACTACAACGAACAGAAAAACGCCAATTACAATATGTCCATCCAAACCAAAGATAGTACAATAGAACAACAATAAACAATAACACACACACAATAAAATACGTCTACTTGGAGAAATTTCATTCCTGAAAATAAGAACCAGTGGTGCTCGTGTGTTGGAGATGTGTTTAGCCGTGTATAAACAAGAAATTTCTTACCTCCAAAAAGTCCCTTGTATTACAAAAATCAATCTACTACTGTAATCTGTAAACGACCTGTTCACCGTAGCTCCCCTTTTACAGATCTCGACGATTCATGAATTTCATAGACATGACAAAAACGATCTTTGAAAATTTTGCGGTATCCCTTGATCTTGTCCGATTGAGCTCTAGTTTAGCATAGGAACTTTTTTCGAACTCTCAACGCACACTACCAGTTTTGGGATTTAAGGATGACGAATTTTATTGACCCCTTAGTAAGCTTATTTCTAAAGAAAGCTTCTATCCGTTTTCAAATGTATATGCATATAATCTGCTAGTATATTATTTAAACATGCATAGTATGCTAGTTCATAATTAAAACACAGTTTTGAACATTTTGACTATGTAAGCTGAAGTAAGCTACTTTATCGAAATGAATGCAATGTTCTTTTCTCTTTGCACATTTGGTACCCGTGTTCTTTTTTCATCACAAATGCATCCGAGAAGTAGAAAAAAAAGACGCCTACAAAAAGCTTCAAATCACTGCCTAGCCCGTCGGTCGTCTAACTGCGATAGCGAGTTCATTGACGCGAGCGAGAGCCTAACGGCTGCTGAACCTTTCCAACGAGTTTGACCCTACCGAATTTAACCCGTGACCGATCTATATTACAACATGCCAGTCTGATAGCACCAGTCATAGTTTAGTCTGTCACAACTTGGATAGGCCCGGTCCAAATGGTTTGTAGACGCGTAGATATTTGCACCAGCCTTCGTTGACCGGGGGGTTGAAAGTTTGGAAGTGATTGCTACCAATGAATGGGTTGATATTTGCTCGCGCGTGGTGTCCTACTTTCTTTTTTCTGCTAGCACAGTTGACGAGACACGTCTTTTCCTTAATTACATCGTGTCGATGCGAAGGTTGCTGGAAGCAGAGCAAGCGAAACTGCGCGGGCTGAATGCATAAATAGAGACATGATTGATTAAATGTTTAGCTAATAGTAATCAATTTCCGGCTACGCTTTTGAATATTGAAGTGATGAATTTGTTATGCGCATCTTTTCATATCTCATCGAATCCCGTCTATTGAGGAAACAAATGGATTATATGACAGGAACAAGTGAGCAAGGTCATAGTAATTTTGAATAAACGCGGTTGTTTGAGATGTGCCTCTGATCTAAATTAAAATATTTTCGTTCTTTTACTTTTATTTTAAAGATCGGCGAATGAAAAATGGCTTTGTTAAACTGCAAGACAGTAATATTAAAGTTTGATGTGACTCTGACTAGTGATAGGATCTAATTTGAAATGCCTCTGCTTTGTTATGTATACCATTTCCTCCATGGTGTTCGTTTTTTTCCGATCAATTCGTCATTTCCATTATCTTTTCTAAATATCGATTTACCTCAACCTCATGCACAACTTTTTCTAGGATTGTGTTAAAAATTTCTAAGCGTCGATTTCATTGTGCTTTCATCAGCACTCATAACTTCTTTGCTTGAGGAAGTGGGGTCTCATTTTTTGGTGTTTTTGGCGTCTATCTGAGCAGAGTATTCATTACTGAAGTGGTGGCATGGTAGTTTATTGGAGATCAGTCAAGAATAATTTGCCGTGCGGTCACTTACAGTTGGCGCCTAGTGTGAACGCATGATCGATTACATAGTACAAGTTTTGAGTAATATACCGTGCGTTTACTGACTGTTTTAAACTTGTGTGGACGCATGGTAGTTTACTGTGTGGTTCCCATTGCATTGTGGTTTAAAACGCGAAAAACGTGATCGTTTTGAATAACTCCAAAATGGTTTGTTATAGCGATATACTACCCGTCGGATGAATTTATGATAATAAGATGCCCCATCTTTTTAAGTCCAAAGTTTGATGATTAATCCTCCTATAAGTGAGATTCAAGATTTATTGCTCGTAGAATATATTCGTAAATCGCTATGCATTAGTTTCGTATAGATAATTTTCATAAAATATACGAATTTTTCGTACATATAATGAGTCGTTTGTAGTTCTATTGAAACACATTTATTTTTATTACGAGTTTTTCGTGAAAACCACGAAACGACTTTCGTTGGGTTATTACGAAACAGCTTCGTTCGGCAAACGAATTGTTCGCTGCTCTATACGAATTTCTTTATAATATTTACGAGCACCATTCGTCGAACCGTCAACGTCAACAGAGCTTCAATATGGAGTCATTGTTGCTATACGTCAGATAATTGTTGATGATCACGACGATCTCGGTCTGACTATTTAGTAGTCGTATTCGTGTCCGCCGGTTTTAGGACGATTTTCTAAACCTCTTCCGCTTCTAGTTGATCCAGAATCTGGATCAGTACGGATTCAGTCGAGCCATCGCAAACTACTCGATGGTTTTGTATGAATAATTTTGAGTTTTTCTCTGCCGGAGCAATGTCAAAAGAATATGCTATTAAATACGAAAACTTCTCTTAGATGAACGAAATGAATTCGTGCGACCAACGGGATTGTTCGTAATATACAGAGACGTTTATTAAACTTAACAAAACATTTCGTTTTATTCACGAAAATAATATCGTTTTCAACGACAACATTTGTGCGATGTACACTAAATAAGTAAAATTCACGAAAACTTTCGTTCATCAAGCGACCATTTCTTCATATCACAATAAAATCGATTTTGCCAGATCTGTTTTTTTAACTAAAAAAAATCGGTGTTGTCAAACATCGATCCCAAAAGATCGAATGAAAAAAATAAGAAGACAATAAATACGAAAACTTTTCTAAGATGAATTCGTGCGACCAACGAAGTCGTTCGTAATATACACAAACATTTATTGAAATAAACGAATGATTTCATTTCATTCACGAAAAATTATGTCGTTATCAACGGTAACATTCGTGCCATGTACACTAGATAAGTAAAACTTACTAAAACTTTTGTTCATCAAGCTTCCATTTCTTCACACCACAATCTTTCTAGTACTCAATAATGATGAGCAGGTTGAAATCTAAGACAAGACGTGACAATATGGGGGGCCGTTTTTGTTCCAATTTTACGTCAGAATGTTCCAGCTCCTGATTGGTTGATTCTGACTTTTTGCACCGTACGCAATGTTACTGCAGGGATAGCGAAATGATGTTTGGCTGTGTTGCTATATTTATAATAAAAGATTGTCATTACTTTTGACAAATAAAATTATTATCGTAAAAAAGAAAATTACTAAATTGAACTGAAATTGTGCGGCGAAGTGAAGCAAGTATTTATCATGCATTTACCGTATACGTGGTTGATTAACTTTAACAAAAATAAGACAGAAACCACACCATAATCTAAAATTATTCAGAAAATGGCTTCATTAAACCTTACTAAGCACCCATGATATGGAAAAACGATGCCCTAGTTCAATATAGTGAATTCAAGATGCAAAATATTGCTGGCATAAAATAAATTAACAAGACTCCATTTTCATTAATAAAAATAGCAACACTGTTCGGAAGATTTCGGCAGGGTGAAAATATGCGAAAAGAAGAATGCCGAAGGAAAAATAAGAAGCCGATTGTCACGTCTTGTCTTAGGTTGAAATAGAATCGAATTTGCCAGATCGATCCCTTTAATTAAAAAAAATCGGTGCTGTCAAACATTGATCCTAAAACATCGAATGCGACAAATGAAATCGTTTGTAAAAGTCATAAACGTTTATTAAAATACACGAAACATTTCGTTTCGTTCACGAAAAATAATGTCGTTATCAACGATTACATTCGTGCAATGTAACCTAAATAAGTAAAACTCACGAAAATTTTTGTTCATCAAGCAGCATCCAGCGGCCATTTCTTCGTACCACAGTAAAATCGATTTGGCCACATCGATTTTTTTAAATAAAAAAAATCGATGTTGTCAAACAATAAGAGGCTAATAATACGAAAACTTTTCTAGGATGTGCAAAATGAATTCGTGCGACCAACAAAATCGTTTGTAATTTACACAACTGTTTATTAAAATAAACGAAACATTTCGTTTCATTCTCGAAAAATAATACCATTTTCAACAATAATATTCATGTAATGTGCACTAAATATGTAAAATTTACGAAAACTTTCGTTCATCAAGCGGCCATTACTTCACACCACAGTCTTTTTAGTCTTCAATAGAAGGGAGCAGGTTGAATTAAAATCGATTTTGCCTGATCGATGCTTTTAGTTAGTTGAAAAAATCGTTGTTGTCAAACATCGATCCTAAAATATCGATTGAAAAAATAATATGCTAATGAATACGAAAACTTTCCTAAGATGAACGAAACGAAATCGTGCTACCAACGAAATCGTTCATCATATATATAAACATTTATTAAAATACACGAAACATTTCGTTTCGATCACGAAAAATAATGTCGTTATCAACGATTACATTCGTGCAATGTAAACTAAATAAGTAAAATTTACGAAAACTTTCGTTCATCAAGCGGCCATTTCTTCGTACCACAATAAAATCGATTTGGCCACATCGATTTTTTTAAATAAAAAAATCTATGTTGTCAAACATCGATCCCAAAAGATCGACTGAAAACAATAAGAGGATAATAAATACGAACACTTTTCTAAGATAAGCGAAATTATTTCGTGCGACTAACGAAATCGTTCGTAATATACACACACGTTTATTAAAATAAACAAAACATTTCGTTTCATTCACGAAAAATAATGTCGTTATCAACGAAAACATTCGTGCAGTATACATTAAACGTATAAAATTTACGAAAGATTTCGTTCACCAAGCGGCTATTCTTGTTCATGAAATGAACGAAACCTACTATTTAGAATGCACGAAAATACTTCGTTGCAGAAAACGACGAATGAATTCGTGTATTGTATGATCGATTTCATTATATTTACGAATTTATATTATCAGTGTAGAGCTAGCGAGTTGGTGTATTCTACAAAGTTGTAGTAAATTCTTCTACAGGAAACTTCACTGAAGGTGGTAAAAGTCTATCTTTAATAATCTTAAAGATAGAGCATTATTAGAGAAAATACCGAAAAAATCATTTTTTTCATTATAACTTCTTTCCAAGATTTTTTGGAAGTTCAAAATGTTCAACACTCAAATAACTCATGAACGGGCAAAACGGGCAGACCAGTCAGTATGCATTTGAAAGTAGAACAAAGATGCTACAAGGTTCTGTATTAATCACTTGTATCCGGTTGTCTCCATGGCTCTGGTAGCAGGATTTAAAGAATATCATTTAGCAGTCTAAAATATTTATACGAAACATATTCGGTGAACTGAAAAGATAATGTGGAACTATCTTCTGCAAAGTTTTGGGAAATGTTCTCACAAGAAACATTGTCGAAGACAGCAACCTTCTATCTTGACTGGTTTTTTAGATACAGTGCATTTTTCGGTGGCACAAAGAGTAATGTACTGTATCACTGGATCTCTGGAATTTATAAGAATAATAAAAACTATTTTTTCCTTGAAAATAATTGAAACATTTTCAAAACGAATTATTTGATAATTTATCTCACAGTTTATGCTATATAAACTTCCTTGGATAGTTTTCTTAGTTTATGTATCCTAAATTGTGGTAATAACAATTACGATTGAGTCGATATACTGAACTCAGCTGCTTGAGTCGCTATCCATAATTAGATTCTGTGGCAGACCAATTTGAAGGTATTTGGGTAGTGTCCAGTTGTACAGATTGTACACAAATTGTACTATGAGAAGAGTAGTCTACATTTGAGTTCCTGTTTATATTGGGTTAGTATTAGGATTGCGTATCTTAAGGCCATTCAAAAATATTGCCTGCTCGAAAGCGACATTGCACAGGATATTGGGAAATTTGGATTCAGGCAGTATGCGGTGCTTTGTTGGGTTTTTCTTCCAACTTTCTGTTTATTTTATGCAATTATATTTACGGGAAACCACCCGCTTATTAATACTACTTCATTGTTTGCAATAAGATGGCCGTTATCACCGTATTTATACCGTAAACAAAATGATGGTCATTTTCAATTCCTCTCAATGATGATTCCAATGAGGGAGAGATTCACAGGAGAACCGTCTTGTTGTTGACAATTCATTGGAGCGAGTACCGGAACTCAATATAAGTATCGTTTAGTGGTTTGACTGCCAACCGTTTCATCAGGAATCAAGAATCAGTAGCGACTGGCTCAAATGGCAGATTTCCCATGTTGATCGGAGATTTGTGACTCGCCATGACCATCTTTTTCATCATTTCCCTGATGGGAAGGATTGGGGAAGTGGTAAGGTTGGAGATAAGGAAAATAACAACACAGAATATTTAAAATGGAGCATTCTGCTCCCCCGGAAGGGTGCTGAACAATCTGCAGGTACTACAATAGCAGAAAATTTAGAATTTTTAGTTTAACAGTGAGTGAATATATCAACACACCCGAAGAGATTGTGTCATTTAAAATATGTGTTAAACTATAACTCTTAACCAAACTGGGTTAGAAACAATAGCATATCCTTGAGTTTCAGCTCTATGTACATAGGTTCATATATGTGTAGAGAACTATAAATCCGGATATGCAATTGCATTACTGCTGGGCAGTTACATATCAAATGATATGAAGTTCCGTAATCGGATTCACAAAGATCACACGAATAATACTCAGCATGCTGAATAGTAGCCATGTGATCATTGAGTTTGCAATGTCCAGTCAGTGCTCAGACTAGAATACTGCAATTGTGCTTGGAAAATGCAACAAATTTTTTGACATTTTCGGACTCACAACCGGCAGAAAAATCTTTGTAAGAACGAAAGTTTGTAAGCTACGCCAATATTCGCATCCCCTCTTGGGATCTTGCGCTTTATCCAACTTATCAAAAACGAAAAACTGATTCTGGACCAACGAAATCAGTCACAGCGCCCGCTTTAACAAATTTCTCTGCCCCTTCATTTTCAGTAATACCGTAATGACCGGGTATATATAGAAGGTAGATAGAATTTCATATTAATAATTCAATTTTTTGGTCTTTTGGCTTAAGTGCCAATACCTTATTTAGGACTGGTGGTATCCAACGGGGAAAAACGATCGGAAATGATGAGTGAAGCTAAGCAATCATGTGAAAAAAATTCCCCACCCAGAGGCGAGACTCGAACTCGCAACCTTTGAGACTCCGGCCCAATGCACTAACCCTTATGCTATCCCTGGGTATGGTGACATCCCAGAAAGAACATATGATTATCTCACTGGCGACGGTGATCGTACCCTGCCTGCAAAGCGAGGAAGCGAGTTTTTTCCCGTTGGATACCACCAGTCCTAAATAAGAATTTCATATGCTTAGTTCTTCAACTTGAGCTCGACATGCGATTACTAATTCCGATCTCGAATCTGTCGAACTAAGTGCTTTCAGGGCAGCCTGACTGTCAGAGCAAAAATAGATTCTTTTACCGCAAATTCCTTGTTGAAGTTCCGATTGCACGGCACACAGAATCGCAAAGATTTCTGCTTGGAACACGGTACAGTATCTACCAAGCGATTGAAATTGGTTTAATCTCATTTCACGACAGTGGACAGCAGCCCCGGATCGGCCCTCCAACAAAGAACCGTCAGTATAACAAACTACGTATTCTTCAAGTTGTCGCTCCATTCAGCCATTCCTCGCGAAGAGGAATTCTCACATTGAAAGTTTTAAAAGGAAAACTACATGCGAGTGTAAGGTCACTGGGAGCAAGTATATACTCATCAGAGGGTTGTATTCGGCTTTTCAGTCAATTAATAATATCGAACACTACTTTATGCCCAGACGTTTCGACCGTTGGTTTCAGCCTTCGGTCGAAACGTCGGGGCATTATAAAAAAGTAGTCTTCGATATTATTTATTGACTGAAAAGCCGGATATACCCCTCTGTACCAACGACAGTCGTAACATCAGCTATATACTCATCCCAAGTAACCATTTGGGGCCACAGTCTTGTGTGGCTAGTTGCATGATCTATTGGGTTACTGTTCTAGAGCCCAGTAACGGTTTTATGTTCAAGAGTGCTTCTCGAGCAGCAGTAGGTGTTGTCGAGAACGCACCAGTCATCGCCATCAAGACCATCCTCCGAAGATGGTTTAACTTTGTTTGGGTTGTCATGACTTCTCCCTTCTGCCACCAATCAAGACACCCGTATGCCAGTATTGGTTTAACAATTGTTGTGTAGATCCACTGAATGTACTTGCGTTTGAGTCCCCAAGATTTGCCGAATGCCCGTCTACGTTGGCTGAAGGCCATGCAAGCTTTTTTGATCCTGAAATCTATGTGAGCTGTCAAAATAAATTAAGTCTATGTGAGCTGTCCAATTAAGTTGTGAGGTCGGATATAAGACATGCGTCAATAGCACTATTCGCTAGTATACATGCACGAGGCATTTCACGTGGATTTGTCATGCCATTTTTGTTGAAAGTAGCTTTCCAACATAGAAGTTTCCTTTATGGAAATACGGTTCTTGTACCAAAGATATGGAAGCTCTTCCTTTCTGCATAAGGCGGGATAGATTCATAGTTGATGTACGTTTATGCTGATTAATTTGTGCTACTCTAACCATACTCAATTACTGTACTACACATTCCATCATCAGCAGTTGTACAGCAACTAGAAGATACCAAACACGTTGGCTTATAATCGCCTATAGCGAACCCCGAAATGGGTATTAGGGACATGACCATCATTTGAATTCCACGATTTGCGAAGAAACAAACGTCCACTGTGTCAGAGATTCACGTAACACAGCAAGGGTAAGTCCCACGACACTCCGTGCGCGACTGCCAGCCATTCAGTCCTCGGCACGGAGAAACACCTTGACTTGAGGACTTCTGTTTTCAGTCGCCTCTTACGATATGGGAACAGGAACCCAGTGGATCAATTCTTGGTTGAGATACTTCAACCCGTTGGATGCCACACAGTCTCTAGGCTGGTTGGGTTGGGATGGTTGCAATTCTCATGTTTTCGTTTGTAGGGTAATGCGCCTATTGACAAACAGTTTTTATATTTTGAATATACGCGTTTCGTTTCTATTAATCAGGCATCTGATAATATGCTTCTGTAGGTATTTCTAAAGCACGGGCAGACTGAACAGGATTTGCGCCTTCTGAAAGACTGATGTTAGTTGGAGATTTCTGCGGGCGATGAGATTGAGATTGATTCTTGATAGTCAGCCGAAAAGTAATGTCAGATAATGCCCTGATTGGTTCTAATTGTTATCAATCTAGCAATGCAAGTATTAGTATTTTTATCAATCAAATTCATTAGGGTACATCCGGCAGCATGGTGTTTACATTATAAGTTGAAAAGTGAAATTGAAACAGAAACAATCGCATCCTCAGAGAGGGTTTTGATTTGTTATTACGAACAGTTTTGTTTCGTGGTTTAAAACTGGTTTACACTACCGTTCTCTTTGTTGCTTCATTTGAAACACGTTAATAGCTGTGTTTTGAATATGTAAAGTGTATTCAGCACATACACTCAGGAGCAATAGATTGAGGGTAATAATTTCGAGTCAAATAACGACCTAAGGACACGTTCCGGAGTGGTTTAGTTTTAGATTCATAATTTTGACAGTTCTATTACATAAAACTGAAAATTTCAACGCTAGAACTTACTCTTCTTAGCAGCTGCTTGGGTGTTCTTTTATGTTTAGAATTTATTCCGCGTCACGTCTTATGTCAAACTTATATTTCCCCAGTTTATCCACACAATGTTTCCCCAGTTTATTTTCACAATGTTGCTTGTTGTAATCGATTAATGCCAAGAGGAGGAGATAATTGGTAAATTGAAATAACCGATTAGTTTAAAAGTATAGCAGAAAGCATGGTGTTACATTTGCTTTTAAAGTTTTGTTATTGTTAATGTACCATATTGGAGCATGAGAGGAAGGTATATCGTGACGTAGCAAGTTTCTAGTGAAAACTATATAGTCTTCAGCCCTGAAACGGTCGATAGTTTGGATACGTTAAAATTCATTCGCTAATTATGCTCTTGAAAAATGCTAACCTTTATCTTTTCTTTCATTCCTTTATTCATTTCATTCATTCGATATATTTTATTCATTTTATATGCATACATTAATTTTATTCATATATTCATTTGATTTATTTTATTCATTAATTAATTTAATTCGATTACTTCATTTATTCGCTCATTGAATGAATATAATTGATTATGTATGTATTATGCTTATTTTATTAATTTTATTCATTATATTCGTTCATTTTTTTAAATTTTATCATTTGTTCTAATATTTTTTTCATTCAATTAATTTCGTTCGTACAATGATTATTTTTATATTTATTATATTCAATTGTTTATTTTATTCGTTTTTTTAATTTAATGAATTTTAATGTCATTTTCTTTTGTCATGTTGTTAATTTTTCTCGTCTTATGTATTTTATTCTGTTTATGTATTTTGTATATTTATTTCATTTGATTCATTTTATTGCGTTCTTCCTGTCCCTAATTGTGTTTGTGTATTTTGCACAAACTTGGAAAAAATAATGAAAGATCAAAATTGTGATAAAGGAAATGTTTCGTCTCAATGTTAGGAGCGTTAAATTATTATAAAATTTAACAACTATTTGAACTCTTTTATTGATTTTGATTCTTGTTAAACACAAAAATCAATATCAATATGCTAGATCCAAAAATGTTATAAAAATTCAATTCTCCTAGCCGCTAGACGAAACATTTCTTATATCACTACTTTGTTGTCATGTATAATATAAACCTTTTTTAACAATGGGTATATTTTTAGCAAACGTATGAAAGAAATCGTATTATGGATTTGTTATCTAAGACATAAATCCATGTTTGAATATCACTCAATACTGAGAAGAATTTGTGTACTCGAAGTTTTGAGAATTTTTTGTCATGATTTTGTCAATCTGAAGTCTGAACTGTCAAATACGACTTCGTTGAGATGACAACATTGAGATAAAACTGTATTTGCAATGTTAATATTATTTAATTTAGTTATTATTTCGTGCCAGGGTTACTGTTTTTTTCAAATATTTAAAAACAATACCTAATACCATTGCCTACAAGTATACACTCCGCGAGCTCTCAAACTGCCGTGTAAACTTAATGTTATTACATCAATATAATCCAATCTTTATTCACCTTTCTTTTATCCCGGAATAAAACAGTGCTTCTCACCCACATCTCCTCGGTGTTGATAACCTTCGTCACGGTGGCCGTATTCACCCATCTGGAGGAGCAAAACGAGCCCGGCTCGAAGAGCGTCCAATTTACCGCGGCTCGTTTGTTTGCCTCGCTGGCACTGTTTAATCAACTGACGGTTCCATTGTTTATCTTTCCAATCACGATTCCGATTATCCTGTCGGCGGTGGTGAGCACCAGCAGACTGGAGGCGTTCTTCGGTCGACCTGAAGTGTCCGGCGGGGAATGGAGCGCAACAACTTTGGTCGCCGACGACACTCGAAACGGTTCCGACAGTGACGTATCGGTGGACGATCAATGCGAAGATAATGAAGCGGGGGATATAGCCCGCGAAGGGGTGGCTCCTGAGGTTGATGGTGTACTACGTGCTGTTGTGGAGAAACACCTGGAAATAGGTTAGTAAATGGGAATAATATTATAAAATGGTGCTGGTTCGGGTCTGATTAGGAATGGTATGAGTTTAATTTGTGATCCTTTACTGTTGGTTTTTAGATAATTATTAACCTGGTTCCTTACATCGAATATTCATTTTTTGTGATTAATTGACCAGTAATCTGTTAGTTTCAGAGAAAGCAGCATATTAAATTTACTAATTTTCAAAGATGCAATGACTATTTCAACCATTAAACGCCTTTTTCGTGATTTCACGACAACAAGGACTAAAAACTAAACCTACATTGCAAAACTCTTCGATGAAAGAAAAATCTAGCCAATTCAGCAATTTCCGGACCATTTAACCTTTGCAGTGTATCTCAACCGTACGATCCAATCAAAATTACTGACTTGTCCCACCTCCCAAAACCAGGTGCGCAACGAGAACTATCTCCCAGGGCAAGTGTGAATTCAACCGATAATTTATGCCATGAATCATCGGAGCGGGAAAGTGAAAACGAGCTGGATATGCTGCCCCAGGAAACGAAAACGGGTGATCCCTATCCTGCATCCAGTACGGGAATTAGTAGTAGCTCTCCTTTGCTAGCAAAAGTTGCTGTCAACCACGACCGAATGGCTCAGAAGCGTCGGTCTGTGGGTAGCTCAAAAGAGCATCGGGAAATACATCCCCGAGTGAGGTCGACCCCGGACTGCGACCGTCAACCGACTGGGGGCGGTCGATTGACGAAGCACCGACTGGAACCGAAAAGCCATGAACCGGTGACTGCTAATAAGTCAAGATTCGGTGCTGCTTCGAGCGATGATGGTGATGATGCGGTTTATGTTAGAGATGCTCGCTTTCAGTGGGGTTGGATTAATAATGCCGGGGAAGTTGACACATCTAAAGCTGTTTTGAAGATCGACTATCTGCGTATACCTAATGGTGAGTACTTTAACGATAAGTATGCATATTCTAAATATAACTACAACTCAGAAACTTGAAATTGTTAGGACAAAACCACAAGTTAACTTTTTAGCAATTGAATCCCATTGAAGAACCAATAGTGTACAGTTCTTTGAGGGTATCGGATAGACTTCTGCTTCTTGATATCAAATACTATTATTTATAGGTTTTCAACGAATCGCTCTAGCCGGTGATTGAATGCGAGGGATTTCAGACAACATATTGATTTAATTTATATTTTATTTCAACCTCCCGCTCTTGCTTGCCACCCAATCCCGTCACTGACTTGGAACGATGGACTGTATCAACATCTCGGCCATCAGGGAAACTAACGATTATTGTCGGTCGCAGTGGAAGTGGTAAATCATCATTACTGGCGGCTTTATTGAAAGAAATAAATCATCTGTCCGGAGAAGTGAAATGGAACAAGTAAGTATTATCGGTTGGTAACTGTGAACCAGGGGCCTGTTCTGTTCTAGAGAGAATCTTTTCGACGGACCGGTCATGGTATTAGCGGATGTTTCAAGTTCTGATTTTCATCGTGACGTAAGTTTACTGAGAACCAAAATCGATATATTGTGTTAATCGTATCGTTGGGATTACTGAGGCAAACGAAATTTCTGTCTGGTCAAGAATGCAAATTTAGCTGGTATTTTATCTTTTAACAAAAACCATATAACTTTGCCTTGTAAAAACTTTGAGCATTTTTTTAGTTTATTTCTTGGTTTGAAATAGACTTATACTACCTACAATAGTGTTTTACTACGGTATATTTCAGAGCTGTTCATAAACTTATGAAAAATGCGAGCTTTATTATGATTTCAGGAGCTGGGTCACGATTTCCAAAATTAAACCTTACGAAAATCGTGCCCAAACTATTGAAATCGTGAATAATAGTGGTGCAATGGACCCAAGCAATATATGTAACCTGCCTCTAGGCGGTCTCTATAAAAAATCTAAATAAGGCTACTAAAACATGACTGTACGTTGTCATCCGCACTATCATTTCTTCCCAACGCTTAGACCTTTTATACACATACATTGTTGGAATATTCGTAGCTTTCTGTCAAAAGCAATTGAAGCTCAAACTATTTTGTGTTTAGTGGTTACCTTCATTAAACTTTTTTTTTACTATTTTTGGAAATTTCAATAACTAAAAAAAATATCATACTATGTTGCGTTTCGGCTTCGCCTCATCAGAAACCGACACTAACACATTGTCGGAATAGATTAGCGCCGGCTTGACGCAAATCCCTTAAAACTAAAACACACTATGTGTTTCAATCAAACGACTGATCAAACGTGATGTCCCGTTCGAGCAGAAGTTCTGTTTATGCCGATGAGACACAAGTGAAGCCGAAACTTGTCTTGGCTTAGCAGGCCTATGCCTAATATAGCATAGTAAAAAAAATATTTTTGAGTAACCTAAGCCTGTTACTAGCATTTCACTGTAGATGTGAATTGGTTTAGTGGGATAATTCGGAAGTTTAGGTTCTTTGGTAAAATACTTTGCCCGCCTAGAGGCGGTGTTGGGCACCTGAGCGAATTTTTTTTTCTTTAGTCTTTAGTGATTACTTAACGTACCGAAACTAGCATTATGTGCAATTTTATCTGAAAAGAAGTATCTTTTAAAAACTTTGGGTGAATGCTGCTGTTAGAATATGGATGTTCTTATAATTTAATAATATTTAGGGGAGCCTGGGGCTAGTTGGCGGAATCTTTTTCTCTTCTTTTGGATTAGACATATGGCGCTGTCTCTAGTTCTGCACTTCAAGTAATGTGTAATCCATTCTCCAATGTGTTTATGTTGCATTACATTCTGTTTCGTACACGTTAAGCGTTGAGTTTTCGAGCGTATTAGAGTGAAAAGCCCATTTTAGTCGTATTAGGGAGGGTGTCTCACCAGTTCCATTACTCGGAATACAATTGATGCAATGATATGAGAAATGAGAGGCCGTGTCGTAGGAGGCGACTGAAAGTAGGAGACCCTAAGTCAAGGTGTAGTTCTGTGCCGAGGACTTGATGACTGGAGGGTCTAAAATATGCCAGTCGCGCAAGGAGCATTTTGGGTTTTGCCCTTACTGTGTTATGCGAATCTCTGACACAGTCGACCATTATTTTCTTCGCAATTCGTGGGAATCAAATGATCGTGTCCCATTTAAACCTGATATGGCTCGCTATATGCGTTAACATCCCAACTCGCTTGGTGTCCTCTAGTTGTTGTGCAATTTATGTTGGAAATGAAATGTACAGTTCTCTAATCAACAATGGTTAGAATAGCACAAATCAATCTTCAGCATAAACGTACAGCAACTATGAATTAATCTCGACTCATGCAGGAAGGTAAAGCTTCCATAGCATTGGTTCAAGAATCGTATTTCCATAAAGGAAACTTCTATTTTGGAAAGTTACTTATCACTGTCTTCATTGCTTACAACAAGACAGGCATGACTAACCCACGTGAAATGCCTCGTGCTTGCATTCTTGCAAATAAGGCTATTGACGCGTGTCTCATATCGGAGCTCACAACTCGCGATATCTGTGTTGTCACAGTTACACTGACTGTCGGAAACATTGACAAAAAATGTATATATTGTTCAGCATATCTACCGCATAACGAGGCATCTTCTTCTGATGATTTCAAAAGCGTTGTATCATATTTTAGCATAAATGGGCTTCCGCTCATTATCGGCAGTGATGCGAATGCTCATCACATCATTTGGGTCAGCTCAGACAACAATCTGAGAGGCTCTGAACTGTTGGAGTACATAACTAGTACAAATCTCCATATTCTGAATGTGGGAAATCGACCAATTTTTGCGAGGTCTGCGAAGGAAGAGGTGTTAGACATAACACTTTGCTCTGATAGAATTTTGCATGAGCTGGGAAATTGGCAGGTTCCAAATGAAACTTAACCGTCTCTATCTGATCATAAATGTATATTTTTCGATCACTTTGATGTCACCTTCAATGTGGTAACATATCGTAATCCGAAATCTACAAGCTGGGTCCTCTTTTTGGAAAACTTGGCGACTAAATTTCATGGATATTTTCCAACAATTGGTCAACTAGACGACTTAGATGGTATCGTGGATACGACAAACTCATTCATATTAGCATCCTACGAAGTAGCTTGTTCACTTCGTACTGTTAAATCGACTAGGGGAACCCCTTGGTGGAGGGCCGAGCTTGAAAGAACGAAGAAAGTTATGAGAAGAGCTTGAAACCGGCGCCAGCGTGATGACTCCAGGGCTTTCAGGTCAGCTCGTAGTGCATATAAGAAATGTCTTAGATCTGCAGAACGGCTGGCAAAGCCTATGCACTTATGTCTCTAGTCTGAACGAGGCTAGCAGATTAAATAAAATTCTCTCCAAATCGAATGATTTTCAGATGACCTCCTTAAAAACCAAAGCTGGTGTTTATGTGACGGACGAAAAAGATGTTCTTAATTATCTCTTCGACACACACTTTCCAGGTTGTATCGATCCGGAGTTGAACAATGTTCACAGATCTCATTCTGGTGATTCGGACTCGTGGGCGTTAGCACGCACATTGGTTTCCACTGAATCGGTCAAGTGGGCAGTTGACAGCTTTGCTCCATACAAATCACCCGGAAAAGATGGAATACTTCCCGTGCTACTGCAAAAGGGATTTGATATTCTTAAACATGTCTTGAAAAAGATTTTGCTTTCCAGTCTTGCTACCGGGTATATCCCGAAAGCATGGCGAGAAATAACTGTTAGATTTATTCCCAAAGGGGGGCGCTCAAGCTATGAAGAAGCCAAGAGTTTTAGGCCTATCAGCTTTTCTTCTGAAAGCTTTGGAACGGATAATCGATCATCACATCAGGAACGTTAGTTTAGTTGAATATCCACTGCACAAAATGCAGCATGCATATCAGTGTGGGAAATCCGCGATAACTTTGCTTCACGATGTTGTTTACAACATTGAGAAAGCCTTCTCGCTCAAGCAATCTAGCTTGGGTGTATTCCTAGATATTGAGGGTGCTTTTGACAATGTGTCCTTCCAGTCTATTCTGGAAGCGACGCGCGGTCATGTGATACCTGCATGTATCTCGGGTTGGATAAACGCAATGCTTAGTAACCGCATACTTTGCTCGTCACTGCGACAGGCTGAGATACGAAATTTGAGTATTTGTAGTTGTCCTCAGAGCGGCGTTCTATCACCTTTGTTATGAAACTTGGTAGCTGACGGCTTGTTGAAGAAATTCAATGAGTGTTGAAGTAACTAGAAGAAAAAAAGTTTTTGTTTTTTATTCGACCAGGTGCCCAACACCGCCTCTAGGCGGCTTACTTATTTTAAGGCTCTTAATGAAAAATTCATTACTTTCAAGAATTTTCAACATGATTTTTGTTTTTCTCATCACGAAGCCCACCTCCACAAGTTTTTACCAGCCAAAAAAAAATGGGCATTAGAGGGTTAAAATGTAAAACAAAACAAAATTGGCACCTTTAAGCTAACGCAAACGTATCTTATCAAATAAACGATTGATTAAATGTAGAATTTAACAATCAAAGCACTAGAGAAATATTCCTCACAGTTTGGGAAATTTGCATTTTTATGGAGTCTAAAATATGAGAAACTATCTATATTCGCTGTTATTGAAGTAACGAGAAGAAAAAAAAGTTTTAGTTTTTTTCTTCGCTCAGGTGCCCAACACCGCCTACAGGCGGACTACTTATTTTGAGGCTTAAATGAAAAACCCATTACTTACAAGAATTATCAACATTATTTTCTTTTTTCTCATCACGAAGACCATCTACAAAAGTTTTTTCAAGCCAAAAAATTTGGGGCACTAGAGTGTTAACATTCATTCGCGAATTGTATTTTCACGTTTTGCGGTACACGCATTGTAGGAATCCCATAGTCTATTGGATTCCGTCTGATTGGGACTGTGGCCGAATATTTCGTCTGCGTTAACATTTAGTGCCAAATTTTCTTTAGAATAGTTGTGCTTACTTAGACGTTCAATTTAGAGCAATTGGATATCCAATTAATTGAGAACTTTATAAAGGCTAAATCGAATCTCTCATCGTAAATGCGACTATTATCGACTATCGACTTAATATAAAATATATCGGAACATCGATTATTTTGACAGGCTGTCTCAGGAAAGTTTGTCTAGGTAGTCAGGAGCTTCTGGCTGTTGGATATAATAACTCGTAATTGTCCCACCAGACGAGCTAGAGCGGAAACAAATATTCAATTAATTAATTCAATACACAAAATCATAAAATATGGAATTCATGGATTCGTGAACTGTGTGAGTGTTTGTGATATTTAGAAATCATCCGTTATCATTTTCAATTTCATGCAACTCTACACATAGTTTTGAAATGTACACGAACTGTTTCACAAAATTTGGTTTTTTTTCATGAAATATCATATAGTTATGGCCAGTTTCTAGTGCGAGCAGCAGATACAAGAAAACTTTTAGGTCGTCGAACATCGTTATTGATTTGATTAGGTTCAATATGATGTCTGAACAAAAAACGAAAACTGCGCTGTGCACCAAAAATATATTATAGAGCCACAAATCGTGTAGGTGATGTAGTTCACAAAACAAGATACCGCGAATCAGTTACGCTTTACGAACCAAATCATATTGTTACGTTACTCCGAGTAAACAATCCGATAGTAATTAAACAAGAACGTGAGTCACATTACTCCACGTGTTTAACTAGAAAGTGAGCTCAAGAATAAAATATCATGATAACGTGAATTTAAATTACGAAAATTGTGACAAAGATCTTGAAATTATGAACATAAATTTCACTACTCGTGACTAAAATCTAAAAAATAAACTAAAAAATCGTGACAATGATCCTGAAGTCATGAACACAAAGCACTCTACTCTCTAAAATCATGAACATAAGTCACACTAATCTGCCACAAAAATCAGATACGAAACTCGTGAATGAAATATCACGAAAACGTGAATATAAATTACGAATATCGAGACATAACATGGTGAGAAATTATGAGAATCGCAACTAAGCTGCTGAAATCATGAACATCGCTTTAATTGATATACTCCAAACCAGTAATCCCCAAAGTATGAACAAGAACCATAACAAAAGCTAAACATGCCCAGAGAACAACCAAAGTATCCCAACAAACATTGCAATGTATCACTTTGTATATTTTTGTGCAAACTAGTTTTTTTTTAAAGACACACATAGTTTCATGAATACGAGGTTTATTCTTTATAATTTGGTCACGATTTCAGTAAATCGTTCAGTTCACAAAATCGTAACTTTTTGTTCATGAATTTATGAACTGATTTTTTCGTGTATAACTTGAACCAATTCCAAGATACAGGGTTTTAATTCAAAATACTCATGTTGTTCACTATATCTTAGTCTGACATGGGCATGGCGTAGTTGGTAAATCGATTGCCTTGTACGCAGCTCTCCTGGGTTCGATTCCCAACCCCGCACATAGAGTTACAGATTTTTCCGAAAAGAGATTTCTCTAACCCGAAAAGAGGCGAATGACTTTAATGTTAAAACCTCTATAATTAAAAAAAACCTGTTTTAATTCATCTAGTGGTGCAATTGTGCCTTTCTCATTTATCAAAGCTATGATTTAATAGCTGGTTACATTCAATATAACATTGTGGAAATATCTATTACATTCTTATTACACTTGGTAAGTATACAGAGTGTTTGGTTCATGGTTAAGAACCTCTCGAGTGATGATTGATTGGCATATTTGGAGAAAAAAATCTTTCTACACACACCATGAAATCTCAACCGTTACTAAGTTATTGAACTTTTTGTGTTAAAAACTTAGTTGTCTTAAAATAGCTCTAACTCAAAATATATACTTTGCATTTTAAATTTTTTAAATCCATAGGATAGGTGAGAAAATTTTCCACTGAAAAATGTCCTCAAATGTTTCAGCTAATGAGGTTAAGTAATCTTTTCACAGTAATTTATTTAAAATTTAACAATTTTGATCGATTTTTTGTTCATTTTGCGAAAATCTTAATAGTTAACATCACTATTTTAATAATTCAAATTGTTAGTATTGAAAACTTGTATAATTTGTTCTTGGACATGATATACTTATCTTGTCTTGTTTTCATGTGTTTGGGTTATTGAACTTGGATATTTTTATCTCATATTCACTAATACTAGCTCTTATTGAAAAAGTATGGAACTTATTGTACCTTTTCTTATTTTTATTCGAAAGCCAGGAAAATTTTGCAGAGAAAAATGTATTAATACCATTCGGTTAAGTGAATTTAGTATTCTTTTAGAAGTTAATTAGTTTAAAGTTAATGTTATTATTAGCATTTTCGTTATTTCTAAAAATAGTAAATAATAAACTGCACCATTATTATCATGGAATTAATGCATCTCAGCAAGTTCTACAATACTTCCTTTAACTCCATTCAATTATCTCTTTTTGTTTCGAAGCGAAATCATTTTTATCTTTTCGTTTAATATGCAAAAACAACGATTTCGAGCCCCCTTCGAGAGATTCTTACCCATGAACCAAACACCCTGTATATGAGTGCACGACTGCCACGAACCTGATAAGCACCATGTCGACGCTGACACTTAAAACAAACAAAAATATAATATTTATATTGCTTAATCAGCGTGAGTTCAATGTTGTCTTCATGTTAACTTCATGGTGGAGAAGGGGATATAATTAGTGGGAGAGGGAGGATGCGTCGGGAATCATCTAATTTATTGTAGTATACGGGGTGGATGAAGAGAATGCATGTGGGCGGTTGGTCTGAGATGATGGGGGGTAAGAGAGGGCTGGGGGTCGAGAGGTAGGAGATTGAGAGGTAGGAGGTGGAGGGGTAGATGGAGGGTTCAATACCGAACTTCATATTACACATTGCATTTGAAACTAGGTTAGTGAAATTTGGTTGTCATCACCGAAGTGGCTTTAGATCTGGAATTTGCCTGGAACCGTGAGACTTCCGGAATTATCGATAGTGGACAATACATCCCAATAATTTTTGATTCGCCATCAGTGAGCTAGTTCTGCGAATCGAAGTAAATTGTATGAGGTATTACCTATGAGGTATTACGATTGTACCTGTTTATATGAGAAATTCCTATGTGACCGCAATTACCAACCTGTAACTCCGGAACCAAAAGTCAGAACTGAATGAAATTCAATAGCAGTCAATGGAAGTATTATATCTTTCATTTAAAATTAAGTTTGTAAACATCGGTTAAGAGTTTGCTGGCAAATAGGTGTGACATTAGCTTGGGAACTTGGCGAGTTCCCAGAGGCATCAAGATCCGTCATAGGTGACCAATGTGGTCAAAACTACTTTAATTGGTCATTAGTGATCTAGACCCGCAAATACAAGTAATGTTGAACGTATTGGAATATGTATTATATTATTCAGACATCATAGGGTTACCAGTTTATATGGGAATTTGCTGTGTGACCACACTCTTCAACCCGTAACTTTGGAAGCGGAAGTCCGATCAACTAAAAATTCAATAGCTTCTTATGGGAGCGTTATATCGTTCATTTGAAACTGAGTTTGTGCAAATCGGTTCAGCAATTTTCGAGAAAATTGAGTGACATTATTTGACACACACATACACACACAAATATTTTGCGATCTCGACGAACTGAATCGAATGGGATATGACACTCGGCCCTCCGGGTCTCGGTTTGGAAATCGATTTTTGGAGTGATTGCATAGCCTTTCTTTATATGAGAAAACCAAAAACTATATCTTAGTAACCAAGCATATTATAAAAATATTGAAAACGCCGCGTTGCATATTTTTCGGACAAATAACGTAGCATATCTAACTCAGTTTACCCCAAAAAAAGCATTTGTCGTGAAATAGCATGATAGCGACGTGTTATTGAGAAGCTTTAAATTGTTTTAGCGCCAAATTTGAGTAATTCCAAAACTGTTAATAGCTACAGAACGATTAGACCCAAGCAGAGTTAAATTGTTTGACCACATCCTCAAATCACCTGTCGAATCAGAAATTTTAGACCAAAATTTGACATTCTGTTTTGTCCTCCTTTGGGACAGTAAACTTTGACATTGAAACATTCCTGTCCCGAACGTTGGGGGAAGTCGGTTTTGTCCGTAAGGTTCGTTATTTATAACGTTGCAACATGATTTAATGAGCTACTGTGGCTGGATTTTCCTAAGACAGGATATTGCCATGATATGTTTCTGCTCAATCCGATTTGGTGTCTGCTATGCCTTGTAAACATGAAATGCTAAACACATTGAATTTTCGGCCGATATCAAGACTATCATGTTCGGCTGACTTCTGAAATCAAATAGCCATTGTTTTAACTCTTGTTTTAAATTTTTTTTTGAAAGATCGCTCAAAATTAATATTTTTACGATAAATTATCTGGGATCTGGGAACTTTTTTTCTTCGATTTTTAGTTTTTATTGTATTTGTATTGGAATTGTTCAAAATCTCGCTCAGTGACTATCGCAAGTCAGCGGAATTAATTTACTTATGCATTGTGTCCTCCCGACACGAAATCCTGGCTTCCGCCCTTTTTGAATTATTATTCTATATGTACTTCATTTACATAAATACGTTCATTCGTGATCGTAGATTCGGCGAACATTGATACTGAGCTGTTTTGTTTTCAAAAAATATTTTCTCTAGTCAACTTTTCTCGGCTCCCGGGAAAAAAGAATCTAACACCACACAATGCATCTAAAGTTATCCAATTCATCTGATGCATCGATGCAAACCTCTTTTTGCAATGGCAACATCAGCCACCCATGCTTCTATCGGGGTCAGATAAATATTACGAATCGAGCACCATATTGCATGCCAGTTCTGTGAACGCCTAGCTCATCTCCTAGAGGAAAAAAATCTGTTTCGACAACATTCTGCGGTTGCCTCCGGGAGCAATTTGAAACTCGCTCAACAGTTTGCTAGTCAATCGACCAGTGTACGGTGAGTGGGTTCGCGATATGCAGCTGTGCGCAACGGCGAAGTGCAGTCAGTGTACGTAGGTATCAGCAAATGTACATTGCCCGGAGGTTACGGATCGTGGAACAGCGAGAGAAATCTTTTGTAGTGAAAGTTTGATGTTTCTGGTACTTCGATAATTGAACACTGCCCGAAACTGCGCTAGGTGAAGCGTTGTTTTGATTTTCGTAGCAAAATAACGGAAATATCACGTTACTTGAGCTCTGTGATTGAAACCACCGCGATGAACTTCCGAAGGCGTTTGAAAGCTTATATTTTAAATGAAATAACATTTTGCCGTATTTGCCCAACTTTTAGTTACAAAACCAAGTAATCTATTTTTGTTGTTGTCCGTTTTATTCTTCTATATTTGAAAGAATTAATCGCCAGATTAAAAGGAAATTTGAGTGACCGCGAAATTGTTTCTAACCCACCAACGAAATAACCACCCAGTGCACAGACAATCGATATTTGGAATCTTAATTTATAGCCCCGATTTGGTGTTATTATTCACTCGCAACGTAAGCTTGTTGGCTAGCAATTCTATAGCAATCGATATACTTTCAGATATTCCACCCTGGCGTACGTTCCTCAGCACCCGTGGCTGCTGAATGCCACCGTGCGAGATAACATCCTGTTCGGTGAGCCGTACCGACCGAAACGCT